>NW_025363243.1:0-1020 GCF_016433145.1 Gracilinanus agilis
GAGAGGAGGAGAGAGGAAGAGGAGAGGAGAGAGGAGAAAGGAGAGAGAACAAGAGCAAGAGAGCGAGAAGGGAAATTACTTTATTCTCCTTAGCTGAATTTCCAAACTTTGAATAAGAAAGTAATGATGATATTTATTCAGCTGCCTCCACAGAGGGGATACTGTTCCCGGATTACCTATCGAGCCACTGTTTCACCCACATCTAAGGCAAGGTCTCCATTTAGTTGTGGTCTCCTTTTTCAAAAAGAAGGATTTCACTGTCTCTGAGTGTTTCAGCGATGATTCCAGGTGGATAGGAGACCCTGAGCAAACCCAGGCAGCCAGATTCAAGTTAGTAAGGATTTAAAATGGAGCAAAACAAGATGAATTGTTCTCTCTGGTTGCAGAGAAAGGAGAGGAGAGTTAAAAGGGGAAAAAAATGAAGAGGTTGAATTGAACTATTAAGAAAGGACGAGTGGAGGGGAAATCCCACAGCCTATCTGTCAGAAAAGGGAAAACTGCCATCAGTTGCTCAGACAACGGGATCATGTAAATACAGTCACAGACATTTTTGCTGGCTGTATTAATATGGAAGTGGGAGGCATTTAAACCTAGTTTCTGTGGCTTTCTTGGTTAGGTTGGTAATGGGCAGAATGCTGCCATCTGTAATGGACCTCCCACCAGGGCCAAGAATTCACTCGCCCTCCTGCTGCCAGCTACCCATGCATCTCAAGACAGAGCAACCTTTGAAGTTTGGTATGAAGCCATTCAGGACAAGAAGGATGCCTGTTGGACAGTAGAAGAGGTGAACACTAGGCCAGCAGATAAGCAGCCTAAACAGACATCTGTGCCCTTCTAGCAGTCAGAGTAAGGAATTCCTGTGAAGCCTTCCCCCAATATTTTGCTTAGTCTAGGATTTTTTCTTTAAACTGATATGACATACTATCCATCCCATCCTTAAGGAGAGACAAACGGAAAGGGGAAGGCACTTGGAAACAAGTCACCAGCTTTGACTGGAGTTACAACTCTAGGATTCCATTT
>NW_025363244.1:0-2891 GCF_016433145.1 Gracilinanus agilis
TTACTGGAGACATCTGTATTAGGATGTAAGGACAAACAAAGTGACTTCCTGACTCTACAAGGAACCCAGAATAATAAATACAATGCCATAATTAAAAATAGCATCTTGAAAATTGTATATATACATGTATATATATGTGCGTATGTGTCTTTGTATGTACTCAAACTATATGCCATTTCTGAATGGTGATCAGTTTAATCAATATCTATCTATCGATCAATCGATCTCTCTACTTATCTATCATGTTGCTTTCTATCACCTCTGAATGTTATAGATCTTATTATCTTGTTGCTTACTTCAAGTGGATTATAGGTAACTAATTAATTGACTAACATAAATGATAGTGACTCTTATATATGGAATGGTGACTATCATACTTTTTTCTTTTGGAAATTTCTAACTCCATTCAATCTCTCCTCAAGCTTTCTTTTACTTAGTCCTTTCCTCAACTCCATAGTTGTTCATCCCCTCTAACCCCAGTGAAAATGTTTTATATTTTTCTATATTTGCCCCTGAAGTAGAATGTAAATTTTTAGATACAGATTTTTTCATTTTGGTCTTGCAACCCTACCCTTAGTCTTTCAAGGTGCCTCACACATAGTAACTAATTATTATATATTTCTTGAATTGAACCTAGCCACCTTGTTAGAAAATATCTGAACCTCATGTTTCTATCCTATTATAAATTCTTTAGATTGGAAAGAGCTGTGGATCTTACTGTATCCAACCTTACAGATAATGCTATAACCCTGAAAGATTATTGATAAATATATGTTTGAAAATTTCAGAGACCAGAAATTCATTATTACATAACAAAGTCTATTACATTTTCAAATGACTTGACTTGTAAGAAAATTCTTCCTTGTATTAAATCAGATTTTGACTTCCTATGAGAGAGTAAGCATGTATTATTTTCATTTTTAACTCTCTTCTCTGTATATAAGTATTTCATATTATCCAAATGTAGCAGTCACATCTAATTATGAATTAGTATTTAGAGAAAAGATAGTATCAACATAGCAAACTTTCAATTTAATTTTAAAATGTAGATTGTTTTTAGGAATAAAAAGATAGCTTTACACATGCACACATAAAATAAGAGTCCCAGAGTTGTTTGCAAATCTTAGTCTTTCCTACACTCTATTTGTACATTAATGAATTGAAAATCTAGTACTATCAAATGAAATCTATCTTGATTTTTAAAATTAAAAACCCTGACAAGTTACTAGCATTGTCACTGTCTAGAGTAAATTTGTATAGCACAAAATACTAAAAGTAGATTAAGGTGCTTTTCCCTTCTCTATTTGTAACTTTCAAATACTTCCAGGGATGTGAAACTAGCCAAAATGATTGTACCCAATTGATCAATCAGTATTTTATGTTTTCAGAGATCACTTTAATTTTGAAGGACTAATGATTTTCTCTTTGTGACTATTGATGCCATTCATGCAGATTATAAATCTACCATGTTCTGCCATCAAGTAGCTTAATCAGTAGGGAATTTTCCTTTTATTAGAACAACTCCTCTATGTAACATCTTCTAATGGTTCCAGTTCTGTGTTTGGAAGCCACACACACACACACACACACACACAAAATTATATTTTGTGCGAGATCTCCCAGCCTGATCTGAAATCTCTCGTCCAGGATACTCATTATTTCTTCCAACATTTCTTTTATGAAACAATATCTAGTTCTTTCTTCAACTGTTACCCTTCTTTGAATAATTAATTGTCAGTCCTCTCTCTATGTGGCCCCAAACTGAAGTACAATATTTGAAACGTGATTTCACTGGTAGAGTTCATTAGGACTGTTATTTCTCATTTATGAAAATATTTTTGCTATTAATGAGACCTCCAAACACACTAGCTTTTAAAAGTTTTTTCTCATGGTTCACTTTTAATGGTTTTGAATACAATTAAAATTCTTAGATATTTTTACCTTAATTACATGAATTGTTAAACCAAGTAAAACAGTTGTCTGCTGTTGGTTTTTTGAATCTAAGGACAAGAATTTACTTTTGTCAATTCTTTTTGGTATTGGCCTTCATTCAAGCCTACCAAGATTTTTCTCAATACTAAAGAATTCACCAAAATATTTGGGGCAATTATAATAATCTTATTTAAGAAATGCCATCTTTCTTTCATAGTTTTCAAATTATGTATATTTTAGTTCGGTCATCTTGCCAATTCAAATATAAATCACAAATTACAAAGAAAGAAACAAAGACATGATTAAATAACTGGTAAATAAGATAAAATCAGAAATGTGTTCATAATAAATTACAATGATATAATTATAGTGAATCTTTGGCATTTACTCTATTGAAGAAGTTGCTAAGATATTGTGCATTTTGCCATTTTTATCAGGTTGCCTAGCACACTATTCTTATTTTGAAAAATATCTTTAACTCTTTATAGAGGATCTCAATAGGTTTCCATGGTCACTCTCTTTGCTGCCTAAATCAGCCTGTTTCTCAGGCAGTGTTTAAGGAGTTTGATAATATTTGCACCTTAGGAAAAGGATGACTCTCAAGCTGCAAAATGATAGGAACATCTCTTTATCCCCTAATTGTTTTTTACTTGAGAGAGAAAATGACCTGCGAAACAAAGGTTGTTATTAAATTGTGTAACATTTTTTAGACTCACAATTTTGTGAATGAATTTTCTTTTATTCTTCTCTCAATAGTAAATGCTCTTTTATCCTAACATGGGAAGCATGAGTAAGTAAATCCATAGAACATCTTCTTTTATCCAGGTTCAAACAAATACAATTAATTGTTTTTAACTTTTCTACTCTTTTATCCTGCTCTTTCATTAGGTACTAGAGGAAAATTAACTAGCCAAAATGACTGTACCGTGGATAAATTATTTTTCCTTTCCTTTCCTTTC
>NW_025363245.1:0-13432 GCF_016433145.1 Gracilinanus agilis
ATTTATCTTGGTGTAGGGTGTGAGATGATGATCTAGACCTAATCTCTACCATATTGTTTTCCAAATTTCCCAGCAGTTTTTGTCAAATAATGGATTCATGTCCCAAAAGTTGGGCTCTCTGGGTTTATTATATACTGTCTTGCTGATGTCATTTACCCCAAGTCTATTCCATTGATCCTCCCCTCTGTCTCTTAACTAGTACCATATTGTTTTGATGATTGCTGCTTTATAGTATAGTTTAATATCTGGTACTGCTAGGCCCCCTTACTTCACATTGTTTTTTCATTATTTCCCTTGATATTCTTGATGTTTTGTTATTACAAATGAAATTTGTTATAGTTTTTTCTAATTCAGTAAAGAAGTTTTTCCGTAGTTTGATAGGTATGGCTCTAAATATATGGTACTGATTCCAAAGCCAGGGATATCAAAAACAGAGAAAGAAAACTATAGACCAATCTCTGTAATGAACATAGATTCCAAAATCTTAAATAGAATACTATCAACGAGACTCCAGCATGTAATTAAGAAGATCATCCACCATGATCAGGTGGGATTTATACCAGGAATGCAAGGATGGTTCAACATTAGGAAAACCATCCACATAATTGACCATAACAGTCTTTCAAACAAAAATCACATGATTATCTCAATAGATGCTGAAAAAGCCTTTGAAAAAATACAGCATCCATTCCTATTGAAAACATTGAAAAGTATAGGAATAGAAGGACCTTTCCTAAAAATAATAAACTGTATATACCTAAAACCATCAACAAGCATCATATGCAATGGGGATAAATTAGAAGCCTTCCCAATAAGATCAGGAGTAAAACAAGGATGCCTATTATCACCTCTATTATTCAACAAAGTACTATAAACACTAGCAGTAGCAATTAGAGAAGAAAAAGAAATTAAAGGTATCAATATAGGCAAGGAGGAGACTAAGCTATCACTCTTTGCAGATGATATGATGGTATACTTAAAAAATCCAAGAGAATCAACTAAGAAGCTTGTAGATATAATCAACAACTTTAGCAAAGTTGCAGGATACAAAATAAATGCACGTAAATCATCAGCATTTCTATACTTTTCCAACACATTAGAGCAAGAAGAGGTAGAAAGAGAAACACCATTTAAAATTACCCTAGACAATATAAAATACTTAGGAATCTATCTATCAAAACGAACACAGTAATCATACGAAAACAACTACAAAACAGTTTCCAAACAAATAAAACGGGATCTAAACAATTAGAAAGCCATTGGTTGCTCATGGGTAGGAAGAGCTAACATAATAAAAATGACAATTTTGACTTTGTTTTACTTGTTCTTGCTGTCTTGAGAGATCATTAGCTTCTAATTGCTTAATTCTAGACTTTAGAAACTGGTTTTCGGCTATAATTTTTTGGTTTTCCTTTTCAATCTTGTCATTTCTGGTGTTCAATTTGCTTATCAGTTCATTTGATTTCTGAGCCTCACTTTCGAATAGCAAAATTCTGCCTTTTAAATTGTTATTTTCTTGCCAGATCTCTTCCATCTTTCTCATCATCTCTGATTTGCACTCTTCAATAGCTTGTGGCCAGTTTTCATTATTTTAGGATGGTTTGGATATGATTACTTGTCTGTTCTTCTCTGCTGTTTGCTCTGTTGTCTGGATTTTCTCCGTGTAAAAGTTTTCGAGTGTTACAGATTTCTTCTTGATGATCTTTCTCTTATGGGGTTATCAATTTTGGCTTGCCATTTTTAGCCCTGTGCCTTCTCAGCTTCATCCTCACACTCACGGTCTGTCTGCACTCTCTAGGCTCCTGAGGTCTCAGGTCTCATTGTTCTTGGGGCGAGCCTCCTCGTGGTCCCTCTGCCAGAGGCTCCTTCAACAGTCTGCCCGTCTGCCAGAGGCTCCTTCAACAGTCTCATGGTGCTGCTTCCACAGCTGTGCTCCCGTCTGCACAGGGTCTGCTCTAGAGGTCCAAGCCTGAGCTCAAGATCCTTGTCCATGCCTAAGTCAATGCCTTCACCCACACCAGCTCTCAGGGTCTGTATTCAAAATCCATGTGCATTCTTTAGCCTCTTGGGGTCCTAAGTCTTGCTACTCTCAGGAACAGGCCCTGGAGCTGCCAATGACTTAATGGGTGCCCCAAACCTGCTTTAAATCTTGTGAGCTGGCCTTGGCACTGTATGTGGTGTGAGGGATGGGGGAGCGGCTTCCTCTGCTTGCGTTTCATTGAGAGCTGTTTCACCCCTTTATAGGGTGGAAATGCCCAGATTCCATGTACCTTCAATGCTGCACTCTGTTGTGGGGTCCCTTCGTTCACCTGTATTTGTTTTTATGTCCCCTTGAGGAGTCCTTTATGCTTCGATTAGGAGAGATTAAGCAGCTTCTTTTTAGTTTGCCACCATCTTAACCCAGAACTCCTGAAAGGAAAGATTTTAAAACCAAACAAGAGTTAGAGAAAATTACAAAATATAAAATAAATAATTTTGATTATATTAAACTAAAAAGCTTTTGTACAAACAAAAACAATATAGCCAAAATCAGAAGGGAAACAACAAACTGGGGGGAAAATCTTTATAATAAAAATATCTGACAGAGGTCTAATTACTGAAATATACAAGGAGATAAAACAATTGTATAAAATATCAAGCCATTTCCCAATTGATAAATGGGTAAAAGACATGAACAGGCAATTTTCAGATAAAGAAATCAAAACTATGAATAAGCACATGAGAAAGTGTTCTAAGTCTCTAATAATTAGAGAAATGCGAATCAAAGCAACTCTGAGGTATCACCTCACATCTAGCAGATTTGCTGAAATGATAGCAGGAGAGAGTAATGAATGTTGGAGGGGATGTGACCAAATTGGGACGTTAATGCACTGCTGGTGGAGTTGTGAACTGATCCAACCATACCAGATGGCAATTTGGAACTATGCCCAAAGAGTGATAAAAGAATGCCTGCCCTTTGATCCAGCCATACCATTGCTGGGTTTGTACCCCAAAGAGATCATGGATAAAAAGACTTGTATGAAAATATTTATAGCTACACTTTTTGTGGTGGCAAAAAACTGGAAAAGGAGGGTATGCCCTTCAATTGGGGATTGGCTGAACAAATTGTTGTATATGCTGGTGATGGAATACTATTGTGCTCAAAGGAATAATAAACTGGAGGAATTCCATGTGAACTGGAAAGACCTCCAGGAACTGATGCAGAGTGAAAGGAGCAGAGCCAGAACAACATTGTACACAAAGACCAATATACTGTGGTAAAATCGAATGTAATGGACTTCTCTATTAGCAGCAATGCAATGACCCAGGACAATTCTGAGGGATTCATGGAAAAGAACTCTACCCACATTCAGGGGAAGAACTGCAGGAGTGGAAACACAGATGAAAAACAACTGCTTGAACACATGGGTTCAGGCAGACAATGATGGAGGATGTAGACTCGAAACTACCACACCAATGCAATTATCAACAATTTGGAAATAGGTCTTGATCAATGACACATGTTAAAACCAGTGGAAATGGGCATTGCCCATGGCAGAAGGGTTGGGAAAGTTTGGAGGTAAAGGGGAAAGTAGGAGCATGAATCATGTAACCATGTTAACTTTTCTAACGTATAAATATTAATAAATGTTAAAAAAAAACAATGGAATGGAGTTTTACACTAAAGCTTTTACTAACAACAAAAGTAAAGCAGGATAGGGTTTTTGGAAATCTCACTCCTGTATCCTTGGCTCCTCCAGCATTGTTCCCCTGGTGTCCCAAGATCTCAGTTGTTATTCTGCCAATAGATCCAGTGGGGTAAAATCCAGTGAACTGGTACAGAATGAAGGTCCACCCTCCAAGCTGCAAATCCAAGCTCTAGATTGCTCTTCCCACAAAGATAATGGTATATTTATGATGCTTTCTCAGAGAGATCAAAACACACAAAGGTTCCTTCTTCAGTGGTAACCAAGTGACCAAGTTCCCCCAAGTTCTGTGTCATCCCCTTGCATTCTAGAGCTCTCCAGAATGCTCAGCTCATCCTGCTTAACAAAAACTTTTCTCTCCATACTTAAATCTATCTGCCTATCTTATTTCCCTCATAACAGATCCTCCATTTGCAGGAAGCCAAAATAGTGTTCCACATAGTATTTTGGTATTTGTGCATTATGGACTAAATTGAAATTCTAACTCAAAATAACAAACAAACTACACTAACTCTGTCTTATCCTATCTAACTCTACTTTACTCTACTCTATGCTAGGGTTTTTCACAAGTAAAGGTAAAGGTAAAAATCCATTGAACAATTACATAGTTCAAAGTACCCAATAAAAAGTCACAAAATAAAATTTTCAACAAAATTAACAAAATCAAAAACAAATATGAAACATCAACAGAAAATTCAAACAAAAAACATACCACTCCTATACTAATACAGAAACCTTCTACTAACTAATAAATGCAAAAAATTTTGGAAAATACACATTTAACACGACATTGCATAAGTTTTTACATCAAAATCACAACAAAACTTTAAACTGACTTATGCAAATTACATTTAAATGTTTGCAACTCAATTAGTATCAAATTATTCACAGAATTTACATTTATACATACATATACATATGATACATACAATATATAACCAAACATGTATGATATACATATATGCATATATGTACACACAATATATACATATCAAATATACATATGTACACCCTTTACATATATACAATACTTACACTATAATACAATTTATAATTTATGCTGAGGGCCACAGAGGGGACAAGGGTCCATTGAATCCATGCAGTATGACAAAATCATGCATGGATCTTGTGATGTGAAAATTAGGCCACAGAAAGAATGGAAACCCCAATTGGACCTCCCTGTGTGACTCCCTTCTGACCAATACTTTTTATTACTGGATTTGTTGTAGTCAATTTCTATAGGAAAGCCCCAAGTCTTGTAGTTTAGATACAGAAAACACCTTAAAGAAATCCCCAAGTCACCTAATAATAAACCAGAAATTAATGAGTTAATATTTCATACCCTGAGAAGCTGCTCTTAATCTTTCCTGATTTCTGAGAAATCTGGAGGACAGAGGATGGGAACTTAAAATACTTTATTGCTTAATATATTACTTAAAATACTTTTATTACCTCATTGCTTTACCATTTTGAATTAAACTATAGTTTTAGAAGTTCACTTTACCCTACCTATTTAAATATGTTGATTAATAAAAAATTGTTATTGAAATTTATTTGGATAAAATAATGTCTTGGTAAACTTTGAATGCTATTTAGACTAAAACATAATCTACATAAAAATGTGTTGTTCCTGCCAAAATTCTTATATAACCTTGAATCTATGCTGTTTGGACTAAAAATGTAATGTGTATTATTTCATGCCAGCCTTGTGGAAAAAAAAACTGGTCTTGAAGAAAAAAAAATAAAATTAAAACACAGCTCAAAGGCTGGTAGAACAGCTCTGGGCTGACTTGTTAGTACTGGATTTTTCTCAGTTTCCTTTCTTTGCTTTCTCGCCAACACCGCCATTCTTTTCCACGTCCCCTGTTGATGTTTATACATTTACAGGGAGCTTGGAAGAGCACTCAGATAGCTCAGTCAGTAGATCATCAGACTTTTAATCTGAGGTCTACATAAATATGTAGATTATGTTTTAGTCTAAATAGCATTCAAAGTCCTCGTATGGGCTCCATAAATATGTAGGGCCAGCCTACACATCAACAGGGTGCCTAGAAGAAGAGTGGAGATGCCATGCAAAAGCTACAGCCTCATAAAGACATTGGTGGAAATAATTTATTGCCTTCAAAAAACCACTCCTTTCATGCTTTGAGTTTTATTGCTATGCTTGTGTAGAAAATCTTTGTTCACAGTATTGTCTGAGATGTCAGTAATTATAATCATTGGGTAGTTCAACTAGGAAAAGAATTGACTAAGAAATTTCAATTTACCTTGGACTCCAATGAAGCTATAATTTCTTGTTATGCCTCTATTAATGTGCTGATAAGTTTTTATCAAGAATAAGTCGCAAGGAAAATGTCCTGTCCCCCGTGATCCAGTCTATTGTTTTATGACCACATTTATCTTTTATTGACTGCTTGATTCCTTCTTACCCTATCAATCCCACTTGTCATCCCTTAAGGAAAGGAGATCCTTCCTGAATTGTCAGACTAACAAGTCTATTGTTATAAATTAAAGCCAGTAATGTCTGATGGCCTTTTTATTTTTTCATCTTCTATGTCTCATATAAGGTGACTATCATTCCTGTGTACCTCTTGAGCTGACAAGCAGTAGGACCCCCCTGCTCTGTCCTGTTCTTAGATTTGGTGTTTCTTCTTCTCAAAGCACTTTATTTTTATCTTGGTATGGAAGGGTGTGGAGGTCTTAAGTTTTGCTCCATCTAAGCCACCATCTTCCTTGAATCCTCTATTATATCTTCGTAAGTATATAGCTTAAACAAAATTTGCCTATGACTTCTGTACTTCCCTACATGGCAAATGGTTTTCAGTAAAGATTAGTAGCTCTGCTTTCAGGGCATCCTGAGTCCAATTAAGGACTATTTTTCTTTATGTGTGTCCATCTGCCACCCAGTTCTAACTTATAACTGCAAGAATTTATAAAATTTGTAGTGATTGCACTCCAGTAAAACATCTCAACAAGCAGGCTAAATTAGGTTAAGGTTCACTGACAGACCTCAAAACTGTTGGTGAGATAGGAAGATGCCTATCTGAGATACACAAAGACTTATATTAGCAAAAGGAGCAAATGATAACAATTTCTTCAAATGGCCATGAAGGTGGCTCTATGGAATCCTTAGAACTTGATTGCACATCAAGGAAGTCAAGGTCATCCACTGCATCCAAAGCCAGTAATTTTCTTCTACTGTAAATTTATGACTGGAATAGAGAAGCTGTGAACCTTGTTTAATTCTGCCTCACTGCAATCTAATTCACGTGTGAGTCAAAAGACATCCATCACCAGTGATGCCATTTTGGTTCTCTTTGAATATGAAAGACCAGAACCAAACAACCAAAATTGTAAGAAAGTCCAGTATTTGTAGACTCAGTATTATGTAGGCTATTTAGATTAGACACCACTTAATCGATTTGCTTTGACAATTGCTATATACTGATAAAACTGAGTGAATTACTTTAACCAGTATTATACAGCTTTCTTTCATCTTTATCCCATATTTTTCCATTGATAACTTTGTTATAATTATCATTGGGCAGAAAATTCATTTCTTTATTTAAACTTTATAAGTTCTCATTTTAAACATTTTTTCCCATTTGGTCTCAAGCCTACAAAATATTCCCATACTAAATTTTTAGCACTGATTGATATCAAGGACAACAAATACAGTGAAAATTATTAACATGCCTCTACTTATATAACATATTCTATTGAAGATCACATGAATTTTATAATTTCTCTTTCTAATGTTCCTTCATTCAAGTATCTTCTGCCAAAGTCTCCTCCTTTACCTCTATGTCATTTGATCAAAAAGTCTTACTACGTACCAAGTTAATCCATCGATCTATTCAAAAGATTCTATTCCATCCTATATCCTAACAGTGAATGCTTTCTTTGTTATCCCAGTAATATCACTTATTTTCACTCGTTCTGTGTGTCCTGTTTGTATCCCACTGCCTATAAATATTGATATATCTTCCCACTCCTGAAAAAAACAAAAGTAACTTAATCTTTCTTTCCTAACCTATCATCCTATTCTTTGCAACTAAATTAATAATTAAAAAACCATCTACTATAGGATCCTTTACTTTCTCTTCTCCAATTCTTTTTATAATCTACCTTCTAATTTTACCTCAAAATTTCTTCAAATATACTGCTGATCTATTAGTTGTCAAATACGGTGGCCTTTTCTCAGTTCTCATTCTCTTTGAACTCACATCAGCATTTGACACTGTTAGTCATTCTCCCTTCCTTAATACTCTCTCTCTAGGGTTTTTAGATACAATTTTACTACTTGTAAACTATGTTGTTAAGACAGTGATGGGCAATTTTTCAAGAGGGGACCAAAAGAAAGGACATGCTCATCTGTCAGTCTGTTTCTAAGGCAACTCTTTCAAAGTTTCATTGTATTCTATCCTACCAATTGTACTCATCAGATTAGGAATAATGTCCCACAGCTGCATAGAACATTTCAGGGGGCCGCATCTGACCTGTGGGCCATAGTTTGCCCATCGCTGTTTTAAGATACCATTTACTTTGAAATACTCCTGGTTATTTTACCTCTCTGACTCTTTCTCCTTCTTTGCATACTCTTTTAGATCACACTCTCTAACCCTGAGTTTCCCACAGTGGTCAGCACTAAGCCTCTCTATTACCTTTTATTTTGATTCTGATAACACTATTTTGTACTCATCAGCAGCTCATTTAATGAACAATCCCATCCTCACCCACACACTGGGAACAGAATGATACTGATTTGTTGGTCATGCTAAGCACCTCATACATAAATTTTTTTGGATGTGAGATTCACGTGTTGCTACCCTATATATGTGCCATGTGGCATGTATATATATGGAGTAAGATGAAATCTAATGGGAAGTAAATCACCAATTGGGATTCCAAAATTGGTTATAATATAATTGCCAGTATGTGGGAAAAGTCAGAAAAGTAGGGAAAGTACATTTCCTATCTAATTTCACCAAGGTAAACTGACGATTTCTAGGCTACTTTCTTATTTTTATAGTGACATAGAAATCCAATCCAGACCAGACTTACTCATAGGATCCCTCTGGCCAACTTCTGAGCTTAGATGGAAAGTTTCATAAAGGGGAATTGAGCAGAGGACAAATGTCATAATCTCTGACCTGGAGGAAGAGTGGTGATGCCATGCGAAAGCTACAGCCTCATAAAGTCATTGTGGGAAATAATCTATTGCTTTCAGAAAAATCACTCCTTTCATGCTTTGAATTTTATTGCTATATTTGAGCAGAAAATTTTTGTTCACAGTATTGTCTGTGATGTCAATAGTTATAATCATTGGGGAGTGCAACTAGGAAAGAATAGAGTAAAAAATTTCAATCTTGTACTCCAATAAATCTATAATTTCTTGTTATGCCACTATTAATGGGCTGTATAGTTTTTATCAAGAATAAGTCACAAGGAAAATGCCATGTCCCCCATGACCCAGTCTATTGTTTTGTGACCACATTTGTCTTTTACTGACTACTTGATTCCTTCTTACACTATAGTCCCACTTGTCATCCCTTAAGGAAAAGAGATCCTTCCTGAATTGTCAGAATAACAAGTCTATTGTTATAAATTAAAGCCAGTTCTGTCTGATGGCCTTTTTATTTTTTCATCTTCTATGTCTCATATAAGGTGACTATCATTCCTGTGCCCTGATAGAGCTAATAGTCTAGAAAAATGGAGATGGCAGACAAGGAAAAAAGTGTGTGTATGTGTATGTGTGTGTGTGTCTGTGTGTGTTTATACACATATTTTATTCTTCATTCATTTCTAATTCTTAGAGACATCATTTTGGTTTTCTTGACAAAGAATTCCATACAATTCTTACTTTGAGACAAAGTTACAATATAATTTCACAATTTGTTATGTTGAAAGAGATTCTCTTCTAACTAAAACAAGTATTGTTTCCATAACAATCTTTACTTTTAATTTGTTATAAATGGATGATATATAATAGGCCTTAGAAGACTGGACTGGATTTTGGTGGGAGAGAAAGCACACTCTCACCCACAGGCCTCTGTGTAGATGCTGCTGACAGATGCTATGCCTCTCCCCACCTGACAGACTTGGCTAGATTAAGCCTATCAGCTATCCATTTTAACAGTTTCCCAGACAGGGAACCACTGAGAAGTTGTATGTGTAGTTAACCTCTCTAGTTCCTCAGCCTGGGATTGGAATAGATGTTGATAAGGGCTATTGATGCATTGTTTGAATAATGGTGAAGATCAGACTGTGTGATTGACTCCCCTTCTCAAGGGCTTAGATATACTGACCACTCAGGAAAGGTATTTTGTAATAAAACACTAACTTTAATTCTAATTAATGGGGTTAGGAGCAAGGGAAAGGATGGAGGATTTGGGAACCTTATTGCTAATAGTCTAAGCTAATGATCAAACTATTAGAGACTTCTAGATCAAGCAGAGACTGGAGGTTCTTTACCCTCTCACTAACTCTGGCCTGATTTGGCCAGAGCCAAGCCAAAGAATAGGGAAAGCTATTGATTATCTTTGAACCTTTGAATTGATGAACTGTTCTCTTTCAGCTGTATTGACAATGATGGTAATTGCTCTCTATCTCTCTCAGTAAGGCAAGTTGGGTTGCAGGTACAGGCCTATCCTCCCTGTAACTATCTCCCACCTCCCAAGTTCTGGTCCAGACTGAGCCAACTTGTGCTATGCCTGGTGGGTATTTATAGATTTGGCTCCAACTGACTTTTACCCTGCCTCGTGGCACCTGGGTACATTCCGAGGTCAACTGCCAGTCTTGTCACTTAAAGGTGGTGTCCATCTTGTCCCAGAAATTCACTGTAACAAATTTTTGTGAAATACCTCTGATAATTATGTAGCTTTGGATAAATTATTTCTTCTTTCTAGGATTCAGTTTCCATATCTGTGAAATAATAACCTTTTAATAAGTAATCTCTATTGGCTTTCCTAAAAGAAATTCTTAGTCAGAAGGTAAAAAATGTGGATTTTCTTGCTGAAGTGACACATTATTCTGGTGAGGCTTTTAATGAAGTAATACTGATAAGATATTTATTGAAGGGAGGGCTCTAGAAGAGATATGGCCAATGGGAAGACATTTCTTTCTTGCAGATAATATTCCAGAGTGCCCCAGAAACACTGCAGAAGGAAGTTCCAAAAGGAGATATTTCTCTGTCTATTTACCCAGCTCTTGGCTATCTGATTAAAACATTAAACAAACAACCCAATATCTGGGAAACTAATGGTGGGGGAATTTACTTTTCTAGCTAAGCAGAAAAGATGAGGTGCTACGGTACATGGTGACCATATATTAGCACATCTAAGAGAACAAAATTCATTATTACCAGAACACATGTCCTATCTTGCCAACTTTATCTTTGTCTCTGATCAGTCTCTAATAGAAAACTTAGTACTCATTTATAGCACCTTGACTTAGGAAGAGAGTTTGCAGAACTTTTATGGTTTTTATGCACACAGGTTTCTTTGCCAAAACTCCACCTTCTGATAATAAAAACCTTGTGCTGTGTGCATTTTTGGGAGGTTAGTGGTGTCCAAGGATAGAGGACTAGGCCTTCTGATTACTATAGCTCCTCTGATCTGGTTGACAGAATTTTCAGCATTTCTGGTAAGGAAGGGGTAATCATTATTGGTTTTTAATTGAAATTAATCTTCTTTATTTATTGGAATTGCAAATACTATGTTTCCTATAATTTCTCTTCTGCTGGTCTTCGCATTTAGTCTGAAATATAGTTGCAGCTGCAGTATGGTGGCCTGACAGTCAGGCTCAGGTTCTGGAAGTTATGAGTTCCAGTGCTTCTCCTGACTCAAATTTTGGGTGACATTAATGAAGTCAATTATCTCTTAGTGCCTCATGCACTTTCCTAAGATCTTTAGTTTTATGATGCCTATAACAATTACTTTTAACATGATTTTCCATTTCTCATTATAAGCATTTTTTTAGAATTTTATTAATTTTTTAAGAAATATAGAAAAATAGTATCAAGTCTTGGTGACCTTTAAAATTATAAAAAAACACTCATCAATTACAAAATCATCAATATGAGTAATCAATGTAATGTTGTGGAAATTTTTATCCCATCACTCTGATATAAAAAAATGTAGATAAACAAAGTCAAAAAGCCAAATTTCTCCAAGTCAAGGTAGAATTTAGAGTTTATTGGATGAGGGCCAACTCTCCCAGATAAACCTGGAATCTTGTACATGTTACAGAGTTGGACCCCAGGGAGAGACAAATGCCCAGGAACAGAGACCTGGTTTATATATAGAGTGAATATGTCCAAACATGGTTGATGACTTATATCATACAGCATTATGTAGATCTTTTTTAGAAACCCTTACCCAACTACACAGTTGATTGGTTATTTTATTTAGGAAAACCCATATTTGTCTTAAGGTCAAATCACAATACCCTTATTAAGAAATACAGATGAACATTATCTCAGGGCTCATCTAAACAAGTTGGGAAAGATGGTTATTGCCAAAATGGGAGGGGTGTGCATTCTTGCACCATATCAGGACATGATGCAGCATTTCCGGACTTTAAACTTATATGGTCAGCATCTCATGATAGAAAGGAAATATGATTTAGGGAAGGGTTAAAAGTCCCGTTAGAAACAGTTTCATGCTTTAGTTAGAGATCCTTATAAAAATCATAGATTCTACTAATTGTAATTAAGATTATAATGGAATTAACTAATCACTTTAAAATCACAGTATTGATTAGGTTTAAACTTACTATTATCACTAAAATCCAATCAAGTATAAGGGGGAAGGGGTCTTTCTTCCCCACAGTAAATACCTTTTTTTAAAAAATATATTTTTTATTTTTCTTTCTTTTAAAGGTATTATATTATACATATTACATGCAGCTATTTAATGGGATATTGAAAGACTGTATGGCAACTAATTTTATGTCTGATATGTGAAAAATAAGTTAGCAAAATTCAAAGATTCTCATCATAATACTACTAAAAATGGAAAGTCTTCTGGCCATAGAAGTTGTTATAGATGTCAAACAAAATCATAAAGATTTCTACTCTTATTGGCATAGGGAATTTCTTATAAATGAAATTGATGACCTTGAAATATTAAAATATCAATATTCAACTACAATAGACGCCTGAATAATGACTTTTATGAAATAGGCGCGTCAAAATATTTATTGAGTGATTTCAATGGAAGGCCTCCATTACCTTATATATACTATTAATATGTCATTTTATTATATTTCAAGCTATCGTTAGCTAAAATATTGATACGAAAAATATGGTCACCTTTTTTCTCCATTTATAACAGTGAATCTTCATAATAAATATAGTAAATTATATTATCTGGATTTGGGATTTTTACTTTTTATTCCTAGATTCTTACTATTGAAACTGTGATCTATTTGCTCATATTAGCTTCATCTGCTCATATATATATATACATATATATATATTATTCATACACACCTGAAATCTTCCTCTGGTGTTCTGCCTGGCCTAGCTTCATACAATTCCCTAAGTTTCTTTTATTCACATTACAAGGCTGAAAGAAGCCTGTGTAGCCCAGGTAGACAAATACCTAAGGTATAGTATGGATGAAGGATTCTTCATAATGTAATTTTATCACTGAATATGTATAATAAATTTCTGATAATTTATATATATTATAGTAGGTGAGCATTGTTCTTCATAGTATATATATATATACATACATATATAT
>NW_025363246.1:0-1321 GCF_016433145.1 Gracilinanus agilis
GGGAAGGAGGGAAGGGAAGAAAGGGAGGGAGGGAGAAAGGAAGGAAGGAAGGAAGGAAGGAACTAGGCTAGATACTGGAGACCTAAGGAAGAGATAGATGTCCTGCCTTAGGGATGTTTTTAATCTAGTAGAAGGATAAGAAGTACAAAGAGAAACAAACAATGAGGTTATGTAGCAAAGATTTCAGGCTGAAAAGAACCTGGAAAGGAATCTCAGCATAGAGCAGTGGTTCCCAAATGTTTTTGGCCTACCGCCCCCTTTCCAGAAAAAAAATATCACTTAGCCCCCTGGAAATTAGTTTTTTTTTATTTTAATAGCAATTAATAGGAAAGATAAATGCACCTGTGGCCATCACCACCCTCCTGGGTCGCTGCAGCACCCACCAGGGGGCAGTGGCACCCACTTTGGGAATCACTGCATAAAGCATTGAATGTCTGAGCCAGGAAGGCCCTGAAAACCAAAAATTATTAGAATTGGGAGTAAGCTTAGAAAAAAAGAATGCCAGTATCAAAAAGAATCTCGACCTGTTAAATTAAAGACATAATTTTCTCAATAATAGTAACTGCCATTACATACGGCACTTTTCAGGTTTACAAATATTATCTTAGTTGTAGAGGCTATTATTATCCCTATTTTACAGATGAGAAAACTGAGACTGAGGTTAAATAACTTGCCCTAAGTCATATAAGTAGTAAGTGCCTGAGAGAGAATTCAAATTCAGGTCATTCTGATTTTAAGTACTCAGTACTCTGCCCACTTTACCACCTAACTTTCCAAAGAAGGGTATCAATACTCCTGGACTCTAAGCTAGGTCTTCTTCCCATAACATCAGCACCTTTTGGCTCACAAGCCCACCTAGAAGAAGATCCTAAGTCTCAAAAATGATCTCGGAGGGAATTTCAAGATTGCCTGTGGGTGGCACATGGCGACTCGGGTTTGTCTAACCTCAACCAGAGAAGTCAATAGGCTTATTGGCTGGTACCCATTTTCAGAAGCTGAGTCAAAGAAGATAAAGGTTTAGACTTTGCCTGGCACCATTGCAGCATCACAGACCTTGAGAGTTAGAAGAGAGCTCATTGCCAATCTAGTCCAATCCATACAGGCAAGGCATTTCCACTGTAATATTGTCATCCTCTGGGCCATAGCCACTGCCTCCCTGAGACACCAGTAACCTGAGAGAATGAACTAGCTCTGATTCTGAGATAGAGAGCCCCATCTGAGCACCATGGGATACAATTGAGGTGAACAGACATCTATCCCCACTCCAGAGAAATAATACCCAGGGAATATTTTCTTCTCTTCCTTCCTTCCTTCCTTCCTT
>NW_025363247.1:0-3155 GCF_016433145.1 Gracilinanus agilis
CCTTCCTTCCTTCCTTCCTTCCTTCCTTCCTTTTTCTCTCTGCCTCTGCATCTCTTGCTATATGAAATTCATTCATTTTTCATAGAAAGTTACCAAAGTCATTTAAGTATTTAACCAAGTCCAGTGTTTCTAGACCTTACAGCTTTCTCATGGCAGACAGACATTATGAAGGAGATTTCAACTGCCCATTAAAACTACCTGGAAAAATTAAAATAGTATGTGTGACAAGAGAGGCAATTACATTTTCACTGGAGGTACTTTATTAATAAAAGTTTTTATGAAGGTCCTAAAATTGAACACAGGTTAGAAAAGAAAACATCTCCAGATCATATATAATGATGTCTGAAGTAAAAACAAACTCAATATTTCCTAGAAAGTGGAAGACTGCAGATAACCAAGGGAACTAACTTAGATAACTCATAGATTTTTTTTAAACCCTTGTACTTCGGTGTATTGTCTCATAGGTGGAAGATTGGTAAGGGTGGGCAATGGGGGTCAAGTGACTTGCCCAGGGTCACACAGCTGGGAAGTTTGAGCCCTACTGGGTTTGAACCTAGGGCCTCCTGTCTCTAGGCCTGACTCTCACTCCACTGAGCTACCCAGCTGCCCCCTAGCTCATAGATTTTTAAATGATACCCACCTTCTCTATCCCATTGAAGTGAAATAAACTAAGTCATTGACCCATTGGTTAAGGTATTGACAAGAAACCTGCTCCCCCTTGTAGACAGCAAACACCAGGAATGTGCTTTCTCATGGGAAAATCAGATGGCTCAGGGACCAGTGTCCAAAACAACATATGGTCAGTGTACATGAGGAAATAACCCCTCACTAACAATGAAGAACTAAATCCAGCATAAGTTGAGATATACAATATGAAATATCCTGTACTCAAATCATAATGGCACATCTGGCTTCTGCAAAATAAGGTTTGTTTGCCCCAGTCATTTTTCTCTGGTCATTTTGTCCCAGGCATTGGGGCTATATCTCATTAATGGCATTGTTTAAGTCAACATATCATCCATGATGTTGTTTAAGCTTACATTGATTGTATCTTACACATATATAACCCTATAAAAACTGCCTATAGCTTTAGTTCAGTGCATCTTTCACTAGGAAAGACTGCCGTGGCTAGTATTTTCATTTCTTGATCAAAAAATTAATGAATAAATATTGGTTCCAATAACTGAACTTCTGTGTGTTTAGACTCATTTTATGAAGCACCACACTTCACCATGACAATTTTTGAAGAAATAAAGTTTATTTGTGCTTGTTTGACATGTTTATATATGTCAAATATGTATGCCTTTTATACAAAAGGCATAAAGAATCTTATAAAAACCAATTAAAGATCCGAGGAACTCTCAATCTACAACTGGTAAGTAGACATTACCTATTCTGCTTCTCAAATGTGTGGATTACATCACTGAACACAAGCTAAAGGGTCCACATTCCTTGACTTTTATTCTGATCAGAGGAATTAAAAATTTGGGAGGTTTTGAAGAAACTGGAGAAAAGTTTTACCTTCTATTTGCATGTGCAGGCCTTGACAGGGACCTAAGCTAAGTAAGCTCCAAAACAAAACCAAAAGACAGGACAGTTTTTAAAGGCGTCTAATTGCAACTCCAAAGTAGAACAGAGTGTATATAAAAGGGAATTTAATTAAGATGACCCCCATTTGTATTAGAGAAAGAATCCCTTTAGTTTACTACTTTGTAACTGAGTGATTTGTATTAAGGCTATAACCCCAAGCAAGAGTCTGTGTATGTAATCAGATTAAGAATGTTGACCCAGGATAATAATACCTGAGTTGTAATTTCAAATATATGTATTATTTAATCAATATTGTTTTACATATTAATTATGAGTGAGTTACTATGTTAACCTTAGGTGGGTGAATCAATTTTATAATGTACTTTATTAAAGACTAATTCATGTAAGAGGCTAAAGGGATCAGAAGGTCACCCAAAGGGTATGGGGCACAGGAGCCCTTAGAAGGCTGGAGCCTTGAAGGTGAAGGGCCCTTAGAGGTCTTATGGGGGTTTGGGATTAAATTCAGAATGACCTGTAAGAAGCCTGGATCAAAAGTATTCTGACCTTCCTATTATTTATATAAATCACTATAACTTAGTTCAAGAATTAGCCCTATAAATCTTCAGTCCCACTCTGTAAATTCTTCTTTTTGCCTTTAAATACCTATCACTATCAATGTTAAGGGTCTCATATTTTGAACTGAGGGAAAACCCGTACACTTCTGATCCTGTGATTTCTGTCATAATGATTATCCAGAAGGGTGTCCCAGCATCTTATTTTGCATGTGCTCTGTAAGAATGTATTTGACAGCCATGTTGAAGTCAAGATGATGGACAGTTACCAGCATAGAATGTGGAATGACCTGAACTTGGCAGGAGCTTGGCAGGAGCCAAGGGCAGTTAGGCTAGGGTATAAAAGCCAGGAATTTGAAGCCATCTGGATCTCAGTATTGAGATATATTTGGGTTGGAAAGATGGTTTGGGTAGGCTGAGGTGAGCTCTATTCAATTATCAACCAGCAACCAACTATAAATCTTTTTCATAGAGCCGTATTCCAGAATTTCACTAATCAAGAAGAAGACCAACATATCATTCAGCAGGATAACCTTGACTTTAGGTTGGGCCTGTCTGGCCCAACCAGGCTGTTATCAACCAAACCTTGATCAGCAGTATATCAGAAGATTCATCAATAATATAATTAGCTATAAATAGTTAAGGACTTCCTACTCCCATTCTCCAAGCCATTACCCTGCTCCTCCTCCCTAAGTCTATTAGATAATAAATCATTTTAAACTTACTACTGTCTTGAACTTCATCAAAGATCTAATGGGCTCTAGAGAATTATATCCTGTAACAACTAGAGGGAAGAGGACTATTATATCCTACTGAATCATGACCAATCCATAGCCAGTCTTAAGTGTTATCCAAAGCACAGGGTTTCAGTTGGGCATATATAGCTGAACAAATCTATCAGCAGATTCCTTGCTTGGCTGGTAGCCCTGGTATACTGTTATCATCTGGAGTTTGGGATAAGCAGATTCAATGTATTCTAACAACATCTACTGCAGTGGGTGATCCTTCTGGGTTCTTAGGTGTCCCACATAGGATTCAACACCCAAAATTAAC
>NW_025363248.1:0-8045 GCF_016433145.1 Gracilinanus agilis
TAATAATAATAATATATAATGATATAATAAATATGGGTTCAACAATTATCATAGACTGATGGATTGAACTTGGGCCCAGCTAACATACCCACTTGGCTTTTGGATTTTGTGTGGGCTGGCAGTGGTGAGTGGGGACCAGGGCCTGCCCCAGATCTCTTAAGTCACCTCCAACGACTAGCTACTTAATATAAAAAATGCTGGTTGGCAGGTTGCTTGGTCGAGATCTGGGAATTTTTAATGAGAGAGGAGTCCAGAGACTTGGGTTTTGGTCTGTCACTCAGATTTCTCCTCTCTGCCAAAGCCTTGGTTCCCTTATCTAGAAAATGAGCCAGTGGGAAGAGCTAAATCCCTAGATGCCTTCCAGCTCTGTTATTCTGGATCCCAGGACAAAAGCCGGCTTGATATGGTGGGGAGACACTTGAGTTGGAAGTCAGGAGATTATGTGAGTTGGGTTTAAGCTTTGACTTTGCCGCTAATTTACTCTGTGACTTTGGGCAAAGGACCGAGTTTTATCATCTGTAAAATGAGCCGGTCAGACTAGACCATCTGTGGAATGGGCCTGGGGGAGGCATCTGTTAGGGCCCTTCTTGGGTGAATATTCTAAGGTTCCAGGTCATCAGAACCGGGGCCAAATATACAGGCTACGTCGTAGCCTTGGGCTGTGGAGCTCATCTCTACAGCACAGAAGATGGAATGTGCTGGCCTGGCTTGCTGATTTGGCAGCCACAGACACTGGAAGAGGATCTGCTTCGCCCGATAGCGAGAGAGTACAAAATAGTGATAAGCACAAAAGAAGCGAGTCTTCCAGGGAGTTCAAGGATCCCAGAAGGAACAAGGAATTGAATAACTCAAATAACTAAGAACTAAGAATTCTGTGTATGCTAAGGTAACTCACTTCCCCCTGGGCCTCAGTTTCTCTACTTGTAAATCCTGTCACTTCCCATCCTGCTCATTTTCTAGGCTGCCTATAATCCTGGGTGAGAGAATTATCCCAGAGAATGTCAAAACAGGAGGAAGATCTCTGGGCCAGGAGGCAGAAGGCAGGATGGAGTTTGAGTCCCAATTCTGTTATGAACTCATAGAAAAAAAAAATCAAAGCTAGAAGGACTCTTGGAGACTGTCTAGTCCAACTCCTCCTTTTTACAGATGACAAAACAGAGGCTCAGAAAGTAGATGTCATCGGCCAAGGTCACACAGCTACCTGGTAGCAGAATTAAAGCTAGAAACCAGATCTTTGAATTTCTGGTTTAGTGTGCCGGCCACTAGGTGGTAAAGGGAAACTAGTGGAAAAGCACTAGACCTGGAGTCAGGAAAACCTGAGTTCAAATCCAGCCTCAGACAATTCCTAGCTGTGTGACTCTGGGCAAGTCACTTTATCCCCAATGCCTAGTCCTTACCGCTCTTCTGCCTTGGAACTGATATTTAGTATAGATTCTGAGACAGAAGATAAGGGCTTAAAGACAAAAATCAAATAATGCTCCCAAGTCCTAAAACCTGGACTTAAATCCTAGCTCTGAAATGTACTAACTGCATAACTACATATTTTGAAAGCCTCGGTTTCTTCACCTGTAAAATGGGGATAAAAATAACTATCCTACATACTTTCCTACAGGATCTGGAGCTGGAAGGCCTTTTGGAGATCAGCTAGCAGACTCCCCCTTATTTTAAAGACAAGGAAATCAAGTGGTCCTGTGCAAGGGGGAGACTTAATCCAAGTCCCACAGGCAGAAAGTAAGCTAGCCCAGCCAAGTTTCCAACCCAGAGGAAAGCACTTTGCCCACCACGAAGCACTCTTTGAGAGCTTGGAAAGTATAATAGGCTATACAAGTGTAAGGGATTATTCTAATAAAAGGCACATTATGGAGCGTCGCTGGAAACCAGGCAGCAAGGCCCACCCCTGCCCTGGGCTGAGAGGCACAAGGCTGACGCTGCATTTCCATAAACAGTGGTATGTACAGAGGAGCAGGCAGGCAAGCTTGGCAACTTGGTCCATGTAGGGCAGGTTCCTGGCAGGGACAAGCAGCTTTTCCCACCCCTGGCTTATAGCAGGGACACCCACAAGAAGGTCCCCAGACTCAACACATATTCCCAGGCTCTAACCAAGGTCAAAGTGGACTAGGAAGAGGGTCCATTCATTCCCTGTCCTCTGGGCAGGACAATTTCACAGATATTCTTCCATCCCCTTGTTTGTTTGTTTAAATCCTTACCTTCTGTCTTAGAATCTATTGATCCCCAGAAGAGTGGTAAGACATAGGCTATTGGTTGTTGGTTTGTTGGGTTTTTTTTGCATATTTGTATTTTAGCTATAAAACAAACTTTCCCAGGGTAGTACAGCTAGGAAGTGTCTGAGGTCAGATTTGAACCTAGGACCTCTCATCTCCAGGCTTGTCTCGCTTTTTCTCGAAGTCAGTCCATATCCCTTTCCATAATCTCTCCTGCAACCCCCACCCCCTTTTTGGAGTATAGAACTGGAACCTACCATTTCATCTCTCCAGTAGAAACTCCTTCCATTTGAAGTTAGCCAAGCTTAGAAAGCTGCCTGGGATAGTGGGGCCCTGGAGGCTTTTGGGGGGGGGGGGTTGCCCATGGTCACATGACAGTCTGTTTCAGAAGCAGAACTTGAACTTGGGTTCTCCAGACTTCAAAAAGAGACTTGTATCCACCAGTCTTCTCTGCCACTCTTGCTCTGAGTCCCTGTCAGCCCCATAATTAGCATCATCCAAGAACTCAACTTGGAAGCTAGAGGATCTGAATTCTCTGCTACTAATTGGCTGTGTGACAGTAAGCAAGTTACAACTTCTATTTCTGAGCCTTAGTTTCCTGTTCTGTACAATACCAGGGGTGCTGGGCTAATTGATATTGGGATCAAGGTTTGAATCCTACCTCTGAGAAATACCATTGTGTGACCTTGGTCAAGTCATTTAATCCCATTGGGAATCTTAGTTTTTCTATTTAGAAAATGGAGTATTTGCCTTAGATAGATTCTTCTAGCTATAGATTTATAATTCTCTGTGCAGCCCCTTCCAGAGTTAACTTTGGGATTCTGCCACTATTCCCCCCTAACATGAGTCTTCATCGTCCCACTTCCCCCTCCTTCCTGCCCCTTAGGAGGACCTAGGATTATACTATCCCTCTAGATCATAATTTACCCAGATGGTCCAGTGCTACCTGCTTCTCCATATACCTACAGTCTCCCCTTTAAGGAAAAAACATCTTCAAAGCCTCTCTGAGGCTGTCCTAGGGTCAAATCATTGTAAATGGATTGTGGAAATCAAATCCAGGTCCCTTATTTTACAAAGAAGGAGACAAATCTCCTCTCTATCAATACTACTGAGCAGAATACTAGACTAAAGGGTTAAGTTGGCCTGAGCAATTTACTTCCAGTTCCCTCATGGGTCAAATTCAAGTGATTGGATTCAATCATCTCTAAGATTCCCTATGCTTCTTAAAAAAAAAAAAATCCAAGATTCTACAGGAAAATCTAGGGGAGGCCAAACTTCCAACAGGGAAAGAAGACAGAAGGAAGAGAAGGGGATTCAGTGGACCTGTGGCTCAAGGGAAGGGTCAGACCAACTCATAACAGAAGACTATCCTAAAACATCATTGTGGGGGTATCAAGGAGGTCCTGGCATTGTGGAGAGGACGGAGGAGGAAGAGAAAGAGGCAGAAGATGACAAAGGAATACTTTGGATCTGGAAGGAATTTTTGAGATCATGAGATCCAGATAAACAGTGAGAAAATAAGGTGGAGGAAAACACTCAGTAATCAATAACTGTAAATGTGAAGGGAATGAACTCACTCATAAAACAGAAGAGGATAGCAGAGTGGATTAAAAGCCAGAATCCCACATTTTACAAGTTTACAAGAAACACATTTAAAGCAGGGAGACATACACAGAGTAAAGGTAAAGGGCTGGAGCAGAATCTATTATGCTTCAGCTAAAGTTAAAAAAAAGAGACCATAAGATCCAACTTTTTATTTAATAGAAAAGGAATCAGAGACCCAGGGAAGTTAAGTGAGTTGTCCAAGATCACATTGATAATAAATATGGAGATTTAAATTATCAAAATTGAACTGGGGGGAGAGAAGGGGGCCTCAGATTCCAAAACCAACACTCTTCCTACCACACTACTGCAACATGACTCTGATGATGGGTTAGGGGGCAGGTAGGGAAGAGAGGATGATGGGCTGGAACAGAATGGGAGAAGATGGGGATGGGGATAAAAAAGACAGACAGGAAGGGGAGAGATGCAGAGGACAGTTGGGGAGGGAATTGGCCTATAGGGCTAGAGCAGGTGGAGGGAAGGGAAGAGGGGGTTGTCCTGGCCAGGGCAATTGAAGACCTGAAGACCTGGGATAGTGACCTGGTCTGTAAGCATTTCTTATGGCTGCTTGTGCCCATCACAGTCCGAGGTACCAGACACAAAGATGACATCTCCATAGTTCCAACCCTCAAAGACCTGACGTTTTCCTAGCGGAGGGGGTGTGTGTTGGTGGGGGAGGGGGGGTTCCCTTGAGGGAATCCTACCTAAAATCCTTGTCGGTGGACGTCATCTTCTCCAGGAGATTGGAGATGTGGAAGGACACGTTGCTCATCTTGCCAGGCGGCTGTGTCCCCGCAGCGGCCGGAGGGGAGGAGGTTGGGCTGGAGCCGGTGGCCCAGCGAGCGCAGAGGCCGCAGCTCAGGGACGACGCTGGACTGAACCCCGAGCGCAGGGGGCTGAAGCGCAGGGGCTGCGTCGAACCGGGAAGAGCGCAGGGGCCGGGGCGCAGGGGCCAGAGCGCGCCGCCTCCCTGGGCCTGGAGCTGGCTATGCAGAATATGGCTTCCTGGGGGCCGGAGAGGCGCCGTCCTCTGCCCGCTGCCGGCTCCCCGCCCGGGCAGAAGTAGCTGGAAAAGCCCCGAGCCCCGGCACTGTGATCATGAGATAGAAATAGCCGCGCCGGCTCCAAGCTCCAGACTCCCAGCTCTGCACTCCGCGCTGGAGGCTCGGGCCGCCCCCTGCAGGCTGTAACCTGCACCAGCCCCGCCCCGGCACGGGAGGAGGCGGGGTTTGGGGGGGCGGGGCGAGAAAGGAAGGCATTTGGGGTCTGAGACCGGAGAAGGAGGGTATTGGGGAAATCCTCCGTTTCTTAACAGTTCGAGGGGGTTTGTTGATGGAAGAAGAAAAGATTTGGGTATAGGAGACCAGAGGGGAGGGACTGGGAGATCCCCCCCATCTTTAATGGGAGAGGGGAGGTATTTGAAGATAGGGAACTAGAGAGAGGAGGGCTTTGGGGTGGTCCGTTGATAGGAGAGGGAGGGATTTGGAGATGGGGGAGGGCTGCAGATCTGATGGGAGGAGAATAGACTTTGGAGGTCAGGTAGGGAGAGAGAACTGCAGAATCCAGGGATTTGGGAGAGGTGCAGGACTTAAGGGGGTCTGCGGAAGGGAAAGAGAAGAGAAGACAAGAGTTATTTGGGACTGGGGAGGAGTTTGGGAGTAGAAAACTGGAAGGGGAAGAATTCGTGATTTGAAGACTGGAGCCAGGGGGAGATAGGGGGATGGGGGATGGGAGAGGGGAAGAGTTTGGGGGTTAAAAGGCTGGAAAAAGAAGGGGAACTTGTAAACCTAAGAGGGAGATTTTAGGGCAAAGGCAAAGAAGAGTGGGAATCTGGAGTCAAATGCAAAGAAAGGACCGAGAATACGATGGGATTAAGAACTGGAAAAGACCTTACAAAACCCCTTTGTATTTCTATAGACTTTAAAGCATATAGGTTATTTTTCTTGTAACAGATCAGTGACAGATTGTTCAAGTGCTAGTATTTCCATTTTACATATGATGAAACTGAGGCCCAGAGAGAGATGACATTCTGCGTTACCCAACTAATACAGTTCCAAAGCCACACGGAAATCCATATCTTTGACTACTCTTCTAGGTGCTCTCACGTGCAACAAGAACAATTTGGGGACAGAGGAGAGAGAAGAAGAATTGGGGGAGACAGGAAGAAAATGGAAGGGGGAACATAATAATGGGGGCTAAAGTCAACCATTTCTGTTTGAATTTAGAGAGCAGTTAATCTACCCCTTTCTGCAACTATTTGTTGTTTATCTGCTCTTTTTTTTTTTTTTTTAAAGACATGTCAGACTCTTTGCGACCCCATTTGGGTTGTTTGTTTGGTGTTTTTTGGCAAAGATTCTGGAAATGGGTTGCCATTTCTTTTTTCAGCTCATTTTATAGATGAAAAAACCGAGGCAAAGATGGTAAAATGACTTTCTCAGGGTCATTCAGCTAGTAAGTCAGTATTTGAACTCGGGAAACTTCCTGACTCCTAGCCAAGGCTGTTGGAAACCAGAACCCCACCTGCCCATTACTCCTAGAATCATCTTCTTCTGATCTTCTGATATTCCTAGTAAAGGACTGTGGCAAAAGACTGCCATAAGTTGTAGGCAATTCATAAGTGGGTATTGAATTGAATTAATGTGAATTAAATCACAACATGTCTGACCATCCCTTCATTTCCTTGGCACAGTCGTGGATCTCTTGCCCAGCTCAAGGAGATCACTCTTGTAAAGGTTTGCTTTGTGCCATCATGGGAGGCAGCATGGTATAGTGGATAGTATATTATTCTTCGAATTAGCAGATCTGAGTTCCAGTCAGAGATCATAGTCAATAGTTCATAGGCATTACTCAGTGCCCACTCTGTGCAGGTACTGTACTAAGCTCTGAGGATACAAATAAGAAAAAGAAAGACAATCACTGCCCCCAAGGAGTCTACAGTCAACTGAGAATGGCAGTATATGAAAGGAAGCTGAAACGAAGGAGGGAGGCTGCCAGAGGGCATCTGTTAGCTGAGTCAAAACCAAGCTGAGAGGCAAGAAAGAAATGAAAAACTGGCTGGCATATCCTGGAGCCAACTCCTTTCCTCCGCATCCTGTGAAACCGAATATTAAGTTTTCAGTGTAAACATTTATACTTTTAAAAAATAGGCAAACCCAGGGGGCAGCCAGGTGGCACAGGGGATAGAAAATCAGACTTGAAGTCAGGAGAACTTGGGTTCAAATCTAGTTTCAGATCCTACCTAGCTGTGTGATCCTGGGAAAGTCACTTAGCCCCATTTGCCTAGCCCTTGCCCTTCTGTCTTAGAGTTGTTACTAAGACAGAGAAGTAAGGTTTTTTTTTCTCAAAGGGCAAGCCTACAAATCAGGGTTTGATTTATTATTCTAATTATTTAGATTTAGGGAACAAATAGTAAAAATGTTAATAATGCACATTAAACTTAAAAGTATATTGTGCCTTTTGGAGATTCGTTTGTTAAACCTTTAGCAGCACATCCTTGGCTCTATTCCTGGCTCTGGCTCTAATTCACTGTGTGACCTTGGACAAGTTACTTAACCTCTCAGTTTCTATTCTCTCCAATGGGTAAAAATAGCAGAAATAAACTAGCTAAATTCTTAAGATCCTTTCTAGCTCTGTGATTCTAATTCTATGACAAATTTGTTCTTTGTTGTTCAGTCGTGTCTGGTCCCGTGGACCAGAGGATGCTAGGCCCTTCTATCTTCATTATCTCCAAAGTCTGTCCAAGTTCATAGTCATTGTTTCCATGGCACTCAACCTCTACCATTCTCTTCTTCTTTTGCCTTCAATCTTTCCCTAAATTAAGGTCTTTTTCAATGAGTCCTGTCTTCTTATTATGTGGTCAAAGTATTTTAATATTTGACCTTCCAGTGACAAGTCAGAGTTTATTTCTTTTAAGTATTGACTGTTTTTTTTAAACTTATTTTTCAAAGGACTGAGATATCAAGAGCTACTCTAATGGCAGAAAATGAAGAATTATCTGAAATTGCATATCTGAAATTATTGATATTTCTCCCAACAACTTTAATTCCAGCTTTTGATTCATCTAGCCTGGCACTCTGTATAATGTACTCTGGGGGGCAGCTGGGTGGCTCAGTGAATTAAGAGCCAGACCTAGAGACAGGAGGTCTTAGGTTCAAATTTGGCCTCAGACACTTCCCAGCTATGTGACCCTGGGCAAGTCACTTGACCCCCATTGCCTAGCCC
>NW_025363249.1:0-3129 GCF_016433145.1 Gracilinanus agilis
CATATATTCATATTATTATATTATAAGGAAAATATATTTCCTTATATTCATATTATATTCACATTCATTATTGATATATTCACCCAATAGCCAAAAGCTTTTTGCTGTAAAAAGACTTCACAAACCAGGGCCTGTTCATCCTGGGGTTCGGGATCACATTTCAATCTTGGGTCTGAGCTATGGTATCTAGAAAGGTTTTCCTTTCATTTAGTGTCTAATGCATATTAATTGGATGAATAAACTACCTCTCAATTAAAAATTCTTAACTTAGGGTTTGTGCATTTAAAAAAAAACAACTATATTTAATAGATTTTTTATAATCCTTTGTATTTTATTTTATGCTTTTAAAAGCATTATTCTGAAAGGAGATCTATAGATTTCATCGAACTGTCACAGAAAACCAAGAAAAAAATTTTTTTAAAAGCTTAAAAGTTTTTGCTCTGAGAGTTCCCAAGAAACGTTGAGACAAACAAGGAGAATACAATAGTCATTTTTCCTTGATGATTGGTTAAAATAAAAATTCAATTGCCTAGCATTTAAAGTCCTCCAACTTAAATTTTTATTATGATGTCAACCTAATTCCTGCAATAACCTCCATCTTTCAGAATCCTTTTCAAGGCTCAATTCAGGACTCATGTCTTCCATGAAGGCTTCCTAATTACTCCATCTAAAAATCAGCATCATGGTGCTGCTCCCTGGGTGGTTCAGAGGAAAAAGGATTAGATTTGAAGTCAGAGGACCTGAGATAAAATTTTAGTTTTGCCACTTACTTTAGTGATTCTTCAGGAAGCTACTGGATCTCTCTGGGCTTCCCTTTTCTTAATTTACTTATGAGGAGATTGGATCATTTAAAGGTCCGTGGAAAGGGAAAGCAACATGCATTTAGTAATCACCTACCCTCTCCCAGGCAGTGTACTAAGAGTTTTTACAAATATGTCCTCATTTGGTCCTCAAAATAACCTTGGGAAGGAAGTGCTATTATTATCCTCATTTTACAAGGAAGGAAACTGAGGTATAGAGCAGTTGAGTGACATCCTCCAATCCATAGGAGTAGTAAATGGCAGAGGTGAGATTAGAACCTAGGACCTTCATGCCCACATTCAGTATTCTTTTTCCACCGTGCCCTGCCTGTGGAACTGAAATGAATAATTCTACAAGCTCCCGTAAGTGGTATGAACAGTGCTTGTATTACATAAAATTGCCAGGCTTGCAAATTTTACACCCCATTTCTGACACAAATCTGCTCTAACCAAAGCACTTTTATCATGATCCACGCCTACCCGAACACGACTTTTAGAACACTCAAAAGGAACGTGGCAAGGATTTTAAACAGTAAAGAAGAGTTGTTTTTTTTTATTTTTCATGGGCCTTTTTGTCATAATCCCCAGGTTGAACATGACGAGGGCAAATGCAGGCTTGTAAACAGTCAACTCATCAGCCTGTCTGAGAGAAATAATGATGCAAGCCTGCTTTGTAATAGGGACCCATGATTCAGTCCTTTTTTCCCTTGCCTACTCGAGAAAAGAATGGAAGAGAAAAGGATGACTACAAGAAATTGTAAATAAACCTAGACACTAGAATTCAGGTGAAATGCAATGCCATTCTGGGTCAAAGTAAATCAACTCTCAACTCTCTCTCTCTCTCTCTCTCTCTCTCTCTCTCTCTCTCTCTCTCTCTCCTTTTTTTTTTGGAAAAATTTAATTTAATGAATTAATTTAGAATATTTTCCCATAGTTACGTGATTCATGTTCTTTCCCTCTCCTCCTGCCTCCCCCTTCCGGAGCCAACAAGCAATTCCGCTGGGTTTTACATAACATGCATCTATTAAACACCTCTTGCTGTCAGTCACTATCCTAGATGGTGGAGATATAAATTATAAAGCATTTGCTATCCTCAAGGAACTTACATTCTTTTAAGGAGACCACCTAGCACGCACAATTGTAATAGCAGGGGCATCTTGTCCCCCCCCCATTAATATAAATAAATATTTCTGGACAGATTTCTTTTTTTCTAAATATTTCTAAATAAAATTAAGTATTACTAGATGGATTAACTCAGTCAATCAAAGGTGTGAAGTAAAAGGGGAAAAGTCCATATTCAAGTCAAGGGTTTTTATTTTTGATAAAGACACATGAATCACACAGGAAATATCTTGTGATTGATTTTATGAATCAAATGCAGCTCTGGGTCTATGTTTTAACACAGCAAACCATTGTTGACTTCTAAATTGCAGCAGTAGATCAGAGTAATGAAGAATGCCATGATGATGGACTCCCAAGAGAGAATTACTCTTTAGACAAACTTGTTAGCTTCAAAATCACAAAAGGAAAGGAATGAGCATTTGTTAAGCACCTACTATGTGCCAGGCTCTGTGCTAAGTATTTTACAGTGATCTCATTTGATCCTCAGACAATTCTGGGAGATAGATGTCATTATTAGATGATGAGCATCTATTGCAGTATCCCCTGAGTAGGACAGCAGTGCATCTGTCTTTAAAAACTAGATAAATCTCACTGATAATTAATGAGCACATCGGATGGGGACTCATGAGGGTCAGTACTAGAATTTCCCAGTAACCCTCAGAGTTATTTCTAAAACTCTAAGGAAGTAGTCATTTATCAAGTGCTTTTTGGGTGCCAGAATTGACCTAATATTGAAAGTACAAAGAAAGGAAGGGGGAAAATAAACAAAGAACAACGAAAAAATATATAGACCCTTCTCTCAAGGATTTCAAAGTCTGGTAATCACTCTTTGGTGACCTGGCAACTAGCATGGGCAGCTGGTGACAAGATAGCTAGCTAGGTGGCACCAAAGTGTACAGGCCACTGGACCTAGAGCCAGGAAGACCTGAGTTCCAATTTGATCTCAGATATTTATTAACTGTGTGAACCTAGGCACTAGACCTTTGTCTGCTTCAGTTTCCTCAACTTTAAAATGGGGAGAATATAATATCTACCTCCCAGGATTATTGTGAAGATAAAATGAGATATTTGTAAATAGCTTAGCATGTTGCCTGGCACATAATAGGTGTTTATTAAACGTCCATTTCGTTTCTTTTACCTTCAAAACTGATAGATCTGGGGAAGAATGGTCTATGTAAGTATATACAGAAAGTGTGTGTGTGTGTGT
>NW_025363250.1:0-2179 GCF_016433145.1 Gracilinanus agilis
ATTTATCTATGCCACTCCTTAGGATACTAAAAACAACTTCCCACTCATAGGTATACAAGGGGACTCTTGTTCCAATTTCTCCTTCCTGGCGGGTCATAGTGAGCATGCTCAGTCATATCCCATCAGCCTACAAATATTACACATGGAAGCTTGGAGATCAATCTCTAGTTGTGTGGGTGAACTGGAATCACTAAGGAGCTTTGGGGTCCAAGCTGCGTGAGCCTCTCAGAAGATGACTTGAGCGTGTCTTTGGAGGCAAATCAAGTCTACTTGGAGCTGCCATAGAAAGCTGAGGGGAGCAATTTGCAGCTGGACCCTTGGGGACTCCAAAGCAGGTGAGCCTGGCCTCTGGGGATTAGCTCAAGGGACAGACTCTGAGTTTTCCAAGTTGGGCCAAAGTTCAAGTTCTAATGGAGTGAGTTGTGTTTCTCCTCTTCCTGAGCCCGTCCTTGATCTCTTTGGCCACTGGTCAAACAGAGACTTAGAAAAAGCATTAACTACTGCCCAACTCTGGTTTCATGGGAGTCTCCATCACATACTCCACATTCAAGGGAAGTGGCGTGTCTTTGTAACCCAAAGGAAGCAAGGCAGTGAAGGGCAAGCCCTGGCTGGCACTGCTCAGACACTGTCTCCAATATAACAAGGCTGAGCCCGGCGAGGCACTCCATGGAGGAGCAGCCAGCCTCAGACCCAAAGTCCCCCCAAATCCGAGAGCCGAGGCGCCTCTCATGGCTCTTGGAACCACTTCACAAATGACTGGGGGCCGGGGGGGGGGACAGGAAGGGGGAGACCTCTCATCTCCAGGGCAACCTTCTACTTAAGCAAATCATTTCCCATTAACTTGGGGTTCCCAGGAGGGAATCCAGGGCTTCAACTGTGTTCAGCTGCCAGATGTTGAACGGTGGCTTCTCTCCCTCTTATTTGAGCTTTTCCTTCATTCAAACTCTCTGAGATCCCGTCGGCAGGGAGGAGTTTTGAGGGCTCGTCTGGGTTAAACCTTGTCCAGAGATAATCCTACGTGGTGGACCTAATCACAACCAAGAAGCCTGGAACGATGGAGCGCTGGAGCGAGGAGGGACCTGAAAGGTTGGCTGGCTTGGGGAGGGCAGGAATTCCAATTTGGGGTTCATGGATTCATGGATTGATGGAGAACCAGGTTCCTGACTCAAGGTCAGGACAGGAGGCTCAAAAAGCTGTGGAGCAGAACTCTGAGAAGAGTTTAAGCTGAGCATTCAAAGGTCAACTTTTAAGATGTCTAAGAGCTTCTCTAGGCTGCCAGCTTGGTTCAGTGAACTGTGGCCTACAGTAGAAAGCTAAAGAGAAAGGGGCAATGGATGGAGTGGCTCAGTGGATTGAGAGCCAGGCCTAGAGACGGGAGGTCCCGGGTTCAAATCGGCCTCAGACACTTCCCAGCTCTGTGACCCTGGGCAAGTCACTTGACCCCCATTGCCTACCCTTACCACTCTCCTGCCTTAGAGCCAATACACAGTACTGACTCCAAGAGGGAAGGTGAGAGCTTAAAAAAAAAAGAAAGTTCCTGCCTTCAGGGAGCTTCTGTTCTAATGGGCAAGACTAGAAGCAAACAAGTATGTACACACAAGAAATAAGCAGAGTAAATGGAGATCATCTTAGAGGGAAATCCCAATAGGTACATATGGGAGAGTATACCTGTGGGTGGGAGGGGATGAGGAGAGGGCAGGGAGTCCTTCTGGCCATTTACTGAACTAATGGATGATCTCGTTGGCCTAGTAAAAGTGAACACAGCCCTGCGGGTGCCTGAGCTGGGCTTCTGGGAAGATGCGGCCCCACTAAGTGCTTCAGACCTGAGCTGGCTCCCAGGGCATCCACAGGCAGAGGGGCCCAGACCAAGTGCTCTTCTGCCCTCTTCTCTGTAAAATCAAGGGCTTGGACTAGGTGGCCCCTCAAGTTCCTTCCAGCTTTTAATCCACAGAGTCATGATGGTTGTTTGTTCCTCTGTCTCTGATGCTTAGCGTGTGACCTGGGCAAGCAGAAACTCGGCGGTCCTCGGTTTCCTGATGAATGAGTGAATGAAAAGCCATTTATTAAGTTCTTCCTTGTAAAAACACAGGGGACACAGTCAGAAAAGCAACCAGAACCAGCTCTCGAGGAGTGCACGTGCTGAGGGAGGGCTGTGAAATGAGAAACTGGAGAAAACAAA
>NW_025363251.1:0-1549 GCF_016433145.1 Gracilinanus agilis
TATATATACATATATATATATGGAAACTTAGAGGCCATTTTATCCACTCTCTTCATTTTACAGAGTATGAAACTGATTCCACAAAAAAAGGTTCAATTATTTGTTCCAAGTCTTATAGGTTGGTGGGATTCATATTCAGGTCTTATGACTCTAAAACTGGATCCACTGTTTCTTCCTTAGTAATTCTAATAATTCACATTTTATAGCAATTTGCAATTTTCTAAGAACTTTGGTCACAAAATTTTGAAAAGAAGTTTTATGAATCTTTTATTTTACAGATGAGAAAACAGTCATTGAGCGGTTAAACAATTTGTTTATAGTCACACAACTAGTTAGTACCAATATTCAAACTCATGTCTTTTTTGATGCCTGGTACAATACTCTTACCCATACATACTGCTTCACCATTCCCTTCTCTTTTCCTGGACGAGGATATGATTGTCTTTTTGATAATAGTTTAGGGAAGGGTGGAATTATAGAGCTTTGATGAACCATATAGTTTCAAGCTATCATTTATTTATCAACCATGCCCAAGATGACCAATGATCTACTCCCAGATATGAAGAAGATACAACAATAAATGTGATAAAAATCTTACTTTCCATTATATACCAATATATATAAATTCATATAAAGATAATAAAAAATTAGGATGTGATAAATTGGTAAGAGAATCATAAAATCTTATTGGATTGGATGAGATAGATATAACTTCAAAGTTTAATAAAGTCTTTATAGAGGAAATAGCTCTGGAGCTGGGATCAGAAAGATAGGTAATATCATAATAGAGGTGGTTTGTGATGGGGAGTAAGGAAAACAGGGATCACAATATATTATTATTATTATTATGTAATTCAATATATAATATTGGAAAGCAAAGGTTTATCAGCTTTCTCGACCAAGGCAAAAAACATTGGAGTGTATTTTCTTTATGTTTAAATCTAATTCCAAATCTACAATACTGTCATCTAAGACTTTTTGTACTTGTTTTTATAAAATTCATATTGGTTCAATAGCTCCAGATATATCCAAATAGTTTCTTTGTACTCCTCCCGCTTTTCTTCCTCCTTTGTGTTTATGTAATTAAAACTTCATTCTTAAGAGCATGCTTATACTGTTGAACTGGTTTTCTCTGGAGAATGTTAAACCAAATGACTCTAGCTCCACTTCCTCTGTACTCATCTGGTTTTCCTCTTTTAATGTTTCACAGGTTCTCAGATGATATGAGTACTTTCTCCCAAGGTTCTTGCCATTTCTACTTAGGCAACCAGTTCCTCTTTATTGGTCAATTAGTCAGAACCAGGATGAAATCATCAATTGCCCTTGTCGCTTTCATGGATTTTTTATTAAAAACATTTCTTAATATTCATTTTTAACATGGTTACATGCTTCATGCTCCTACTATCCCCTTCACTCCCCGCTCTCCCCCCACCCATGGCCGATGCACATTTCCACTGGTTGTAACATGTGTCCTTGTTCAGGGCCTATTTCCAAATTGTTGTTAGTTGCATTGGTGTGGTCATTTCGAGTCTACATCCCCAATCATGTC
>NW_025363252.1:0-2615 GCF_016433145.1 Gracilinanus agilis
TCCTTCCTTCCTTTCCCTTCCTCCTTCTCCTTTCTTCCTTCCTCCTTCTTCCTTCTCCTTTCTTCCTTCCTCCTTCCTCCCTACCGCCTTTCTTTCCTTCTTTCCTTTTTTCTTATTCTCCTCCTTTCCTTCCTTCATCCTCTCTTTTCCTCCCTCTCCCTCCCTCTCATTTCTCCCTCCATTTCAATAAACCAAATAGAATTTCTCTCTCTCTGGGTCTTTTAACATTACATAGTTATCAACACATCTGTCATCTCTTATATACATCTGTATATTATCATTTATTCCATTATAATAATGTGATAAATCTCATTACATTCCTTTGGACAAACTGCTTTCTGTTATTTTGTGCACAGAGTCCTATCTCCTCCAGGTTTCAGATACAGATTTTAGGTGCTTTCTGAATGACCTCTAGCTCAGCTGTTAGTAAAGCTGCCAGCTCACCAAGCTGGTTAAAGAAGACCCAAAATTATATTTGGGTATCTTCTTAGGAAGAAAGGGTTTTTAGACACTACATGAACATTCAATAAAGATTTATTAAGTACCTACTATGTGCCAGTGATTTAGACAAATGAAATAGTCCTTGCCTTTACCATCTGACCACTTGATCAAAATTTTAGTTCACTCTTTCCAGTGACCTTACGTGTACAAGAATATGCCTTTATTTGGGGGGAGGGAAACTTTACATACTTAGTAAATACTTCTTTCTAAAACATGATTAACTGGGGATAACTAATTAATAATGATGATAGAACACAAGGATTCATGAGCCTTAGTACTAGAAATCTTCAAACGATTCAGGTTTACCCCTCGAGGAAAAAAGTAGTCCTTTGCTCTCTGGGGACTCAGCTCACCAGGGCTAGCGGTGTGAATGAGTGAATGAACACAGAAGGGGTGTTGTGCTGTAAAGGAGTGGCTGGCCAAATGGAAGAACCAAGAGGCCATTGACATGAAAACCCAGAGAGGAAAAGTTGTCTGGAGAAAAGAATGTTCTACAATGTCAAATGCTCCAGAGAGGTCAAGAAGGATAAGAACTGAGTGGAGAGCGACAGACTTGGTCATGATGACTTTAGAGAGAACAATTTCACCTGAATAGTAAAGTCAGAAGCCAGATTTCTAGGGACTGAAAAGTGAGTGTGAGGTAAGTCAATGGAGGCAAGAAAAATCAGCAGTTTTTTCTAAGGAATATATAAATGGGAGGAAAGATATAGGATGGGAAGATAAAGTGATGGTTGTTTAAGGATTGAAAGAGAGTATGTCTAGGCATTTCTGTAAGCAACAGAGAAGGACCCAATAGGCAAGAAGAGATTGAAAATTAGGGAGAAGAGGGCAGGTAGGTGGCTCAGTGGATAGAGACCAGACTTGACTGACCTCTCAGACACTTCATAGCTGTATAACCCTGGGCAAGGCACTTATCCCCATTGCCCTGCTGCTCTTCTGCCATATGTATTGATTTTTTAAAGTTATTATTTTTATTTTTTAATTTTAATTTTGAATATTTCCCCTAGTTACATATGTATTAATTCTAAGACAATAGGTAAAGGTTTTTAAAAAAAAAAGAAAGAAAATTAGAAAGATGGAGAATGGGAGGGGACAGATTCAAAGGCACAGAAGGAAGGGTAGTGTTTACAAGAGGGCCACTTTATTTGAGGAGAAGGCAGTGGGGGTTAGTGTTGAAGTGCTTTGGTATAGAGATTATTAGTATAATTTTTATCACTTTCTGAATTAGTAATAGAAAGGACATCGTTTTCACAGGAATGGGAGATTGTACTGGATGATTTGGGCCTTAGATAAGCTCTGGTTTTACCCAGAACTTAATGACTAGAAATCAGTAGTAGTAATTATATTAGAAAAATATGAACCTCACCAGTAAATAGAGACATATAGGAATAGTCATACAACATCTACGAAATGTCAGTATCAGGCAGCTGCTCTGAAGTCCCTTTTGTCTCAAGGTCTATGATAATTTGGTCCTCTGTTCTCTAAGTTCCCTTTTGGCTAGAAATTCTGTGACGTTGGTCTTGAGGAGCACAAACCAGGATGTTTGAACAACACGTGTTCAGGATAGTTTTTTTCTCCTCTAGGGAGAGGAGACTGACATATCCAGCAGTAGATTTGAATGATGTTGGGAGTAGGGACTGGGGTGGGGAGGAAGTAATCATGCTTATCCCAGCAAGGGCTATGGGATGCTTTAGCTCATGGACATTACCCAAAGAAGACACTCAAAGTTTTTTTTTTAACATTTATTAATATTCATTTTTTAAATTTAAACATTTATTAATAATCATATTTAACATGGTTACATGATTCATGCTCCTACTTTCCCCTTCACACCCCGCACCCCCCCCATCCATGGCCAACGCACATTTCCACCGGTTTTGTCATGTGTCCTTGATCAAGACCCATTTCCAAATTGTTGGTGGTTGCATTGGTGTGGTAGTTTCCAGTCTACATCCCCAATCATGTCCACCCCGACCCATGCATTCAAGCATTTGCTTTTCTTATATGTTTCCTCTCCTGCAGTTCTTCCTCTGAATGTGGGTAGCTTTCTTTACCATAAATCCCTCAGAGCTGTCCTGGGTCATTGCATTGTTGCTGGTACAGAAGCCCATTAC
>NW_025363253.1:0-2725 GCF_016433145.1 Gracilinanus agilis
ATATATATATATATATGGTTTCTCAGTCCTTAGTTTTTGTTTTTTTTTTTTGTTTTTTCCCCCTTATGAACCTTTGATTAGGGAATAAGAGTATATAATATTATTAGGCTTCATACAAGGGAGTGAGGTCTCATATAGTGGGTTAGTATCTCAGACACATAGTCCATTGTTAGGAAAGTGGCTTTCTCTAAATGGAGGTATAGTTATAAGTCATTAATATGTTTTGTACTTTGCAAAATATGGTTAGGTAATTAGGTTTCTTTATAATCAAACAAATAAGACAACAAACAACTACTAAGATATATACATATATTTCCTCCCCTAACAATTAGTGCAAGGACTGACAAATAGGAAATATATAAACAATAAATATTTGTTTGTTACATATCTATAATAACTTTAACAGTGTCTAATTTAAAATATTGATTGAGATCATCCATAAATAATTAATGCACTTATAGTTATTTAAATCTTTTACATTTATGAAAAATGTTTCTTGGTTTTATTTAAATGTTTCATGTCTTTCTGAGTAAATTAACAACCAATATTGGATCCAATTATAAATATTTAAAATGTATTTTATTCTTTGAGAATATATAAAAATTCTGATGTCTGGAGGACATATTTTCTACCGTGTTAGTGAAAAAATTTATTAACTCAATTACTGTAGAATTTTGAGCTGATTTTCAAATATCCTAGAAAAAATGTCAAATGACATTAATTCAGTATTTCCTTTCCACTTTTGTGGATAATAATAAAAATCAAAAAAGCAAAATTTATAAAATAACTTAAGACTTGTAAAGTATTTATGTTCTTAAAATCTTTTGAATCATGCAGCTTCCTTGTAAGTTAGGTATCAAAGGTATTATTTTCCGCATTTTTCAATGAGAAAATTAGAGCTTAGTGAGGTTAGGAGTTGCCCAAAATAATGCTGCTAGCTTGTCCATATCTCCATCCATTTCAAAAATAGTGTCCAGTAATATTATACATAGTAATCATCCTTGCTTCACCTGGGAAATTACTGGGCATATTTTTCTTTATTAGGAAAAGTGCTACCTTTTTGTTTTAAACAAATGCTTTTGGTTACATGCAGAATTCCATTCAGTTGCAATCTTTTTATTTATTTTAATTAATTTTCACAATTAAATGGCATCTACACTCTTTACCCAGCCCTTCATCAAGATGTTGATAGGAGAGGGAAGAAAGAAAACAAAAACAAAAACCCAGCCTCATGTATCACATAATAAACTAAAATTACCATATTAAACCAGTATCTCCTGCTCTTTGACAAATTCCCTATAAACTGTCCTACATAGGTGCATCTGATTTTTAAAAATGATATCTCATAATTAAACAATTGGATTCATATAATTAACGTGAAGATAGTTCAAAAATAGAAAAACTATTAACACAATAAAATACTGAATGAATCAGAAGGATCAGTAATCACATTGATATGATTTTCCTTCTAAAAATATTGATCATAACTCATCCATACATCACTATCATCTTACCATATATCCAGCTCTTCTATTTTTAAAATTGTATGTTTCTATGAAAAAATCTTTTACTATTGATCTTTTCCAGTTAGATCTGCATCTTTTGGTACTATTTCCTTTGTTGGTTATATTTATTGTTCTATATAATTGATAAGTATAGATTTAATGTGTTTTTCAGTTACAATTCTTCATACCTTATTACACGAGTTTTATAAATGCTGAATATGAAGCTAAAATATATATATTCCTCAAATTTACATTCATAAATCCTCAAAATTCCATTAGGACACTTTTTCTCTCCTAATATTCATATCAGAGCTATAATCTTCAAATTTATACTTTTTGTAGTTCAAAAAGTTTAAAAGAGGTTCATGGAAATCAACTTTGTAACAATTTTATTATAAAAATTTTAATATTTAAGTAAAAATATCTATATACTAGGCTAACTTTTGCATATATATGTATATGTCACATTGATGAATTATAAATACTTGTGGTTTATTTTTGTCTACTTCTTTCTCTCTCTGTTTCTATCTCTCTGTCTGTTTCTCTTTTCATACACACAAATATTCACATGTATGTGTATGTAATTTATTGTTACATCATTCAAAATCAAGAATTCAACTCTTTTTCTTTGAATTAGCCAGAAATTTAAAACATCATAAAGTTTACACCAAACTATAATCTTAAGCTTGTATGTGTGTTTATATTTTAATCATATAGCTTTTATGGAACACATTGTTGGGTCCTCTTTCATAATCAATGTAATGATTTTGCCCTTCTGATTTGGATCAATTAAAATAATTAACATTTCAAGTTATATTTTTAAATTTTTATTCATATGCCTCATCATACTACCTTTTATTCAAACCAGTGCTATGATGATAAATGATTAACAACTATACCTCGTAAAAATTCACAAGCCCTCCTTTTAAGTTTAATCTGCATTACTAAAATTATCTCCATCACTTTCTTAAGTGCATACAATCAACACATAACAAATCAAGCCCTGATTTGTAGTGTTTGTTACATTTTTCAAGTCTTGAATATTAACATTGAAAATTAACAATTAGCAGTCATGAATTTCAGCTGGATCTAGTACAGTACTGCGTAAAACACACTCAGAGCAATATTAAGTTATTGGATATCTAAAACTTGTTTTGCTTAAAATAATGCAAACTCAGTCTCCTTCTTCATAAATGCACATACCTTATCCAATCAGTTCT
>NW_025363254.1:0-1292 GCF_016433145.1 Gracilinanus agilis
TCTCTCTCTCCCCTCTTCCCCTCTCTTCTCTCTCCCTCTCTCTCTCTGTTTCTCTCTCTTCCCTTTCTTTCTCTCTTTCTTCTCTCTCTCCTCTCCTCTCTCCTTTCTTCTCTCTCTTTTCTCTCTCTCTTTCTCTCCCTTAATATATCTCAATCCCCTCTATCGCAACCTCTCTCTCCTCTCTTCTCTCTCTTCTCTCTCCCCTCTTCCCCTCTCTTCTCTCTCTCCCTCTCTCTCTCTCCCCTCTCCCCCACCTCTCTCTCCTTGAACTTCCATTCCTCTCCTGCTCTTTGAGTCCTGCCTGGCAGAAAACTATATCATATGACTTTCTGTCTCCCTCCAATCTCCCATCAGACTTAGTGGCTGTTCCTTTCTTTCCTCTTTAATCACAGAAAGAGAAGCAGAAAGTGTTCTGTATAAAACAAAGAGATCAGTAGAATCCAAGGACTTTTAGCAGGGGACCACATGATCCCAAATTCATATAAATCTGAAGGCAGAAGGGACCTCAGAAGCCATCTAGTCCAAACCACTGATTCTTTAAATAAGGAAACTAGACTCCAGAGTGTTTGAGCAACTTGTCCAATATCTCACCAGAGTAAGAATCCAAAGTGAGATTGAACCTGGTGCTCCGACGAGAGATCCAGTCTTTTGGTCACTTGTCTTGTCCCTATGTGTTGGGGAGGAGGGACCACCAGGATAGAGAGATATATAGATATACACATTCATTTATGAATTGAGCCGTGTGTGATGGTACAACACATGGTGGCAGTGATTAGATGGTTAGCTCTCTCTGGCTTACTAATTCATGTATACAAACTAATTAGGTCAAACATTTTGCCAGAAGTCTCAGGCAAACTCTGTTCTGGGACTGTGTGTCAAATTTTGAAAACTACAGCAAAGGCAGTGAAAAAACCACCAACTTTAGAGTCAAAGCACCGGGGTTCAAAACCCACCTTTGCTGATTACTGTCTTGAGCAATTCATTTAACCCTGCAGGCTTCTGTTTCTTCTGTGTTCAATGAGATGGTTGAGGAGGAAGCTAGGTAGCTTCTTGGATTGAGAGCCAAGCCTGGAGATGGGAGGACCTGGATTCATATCTGACCTCAGATACTTCCCAGCTATGAGATCCTGGACAAGTCACTTAACCCCCACTGCCCAGCCCTTACCACTCTTCTGTGTTGGAACCAATACACAGTTTTGATTCTAAGGCAGAATATATTAGCAAATTAGGAAGGGCAGAGGTCAATGAATTGGGTATGCAAATGAAAAAACTAGAAAATGAACAAATTAAAA
>NW_025363255.1:0-2257 GCF_016433145.1 Gracilinanus agilis
ATATATATGTATATATACATATATATAATATTTTTATGTAGTGAAAATTAGCTTTTTTTAATAAATTATTTCATCTGGTCCTTTAAGGTAAATATGAAATATTGTTCAGGCTTTACAAATCAAGAAACAAAAGTTGAGAAATACTGGCTTGAGGAAGACATTTTTAAAAAATAGCTCTCTGAATTGATTGGTGTAGGACAGTGATGGTGAACCTTTTAGAGAATGAGTGCCCAAATCACAACCCTCATGCCACATGTGAGCCCCCTGCCTTACTCCAGATGGGAGGGAGGAAGCACTCCCATTGGGCTACTGGGCAAAGGGATGGGTGATGTGAGAAATGTCCTCAGAGATGTATGGAGAGGGGAAGGGAGCAGGCCCCTCTGGGACCTGTGCCATAGGTTCACCAACATGGGTGTAAGAGATTAGCCAACTTCTCATTTCAGAGGAAATTGAGGTCCTGAGGTAAAGCAGCTTTAAAGATTTTATAGCTAATTGGAAGAGTCAGGTCTGGGATAAAAACCTCTTCATTCCCAATCATGTGAGGTTTAATATGGAGATAAATTAGGGATAGCTAAAATAAATCTACTAGTTTTCTAGGCAGAGTGCTGTGTTCTCTCCTAAGTTTACCATGAGATTAAAGTGAATCAAGAAAGCTTTATTGGAATGTGATGCTATTTTACCAAGACAAAGCAAAAGCAAAAACCAATCTAATCAAGAGTGATAAGGAAATTACATCATAATAAAAGGGACCATAGACAATGACAATATCAGTTTTAAACATATGCAGCAAATGGCACAGCATCCAAATTCTTAAAGAGAAGTAACATGAGCTACAGGAAAAATAATAAATCATTACTAGTGGGGGATATCAATCTTCCTCTCTTAGAAGTAGATAAATTCAAACAAAAAATAAACAAGAAAGAAGTTAATGAGAAAAATAAAACTTTAGCAAAGTTGGATAGAACTCTAGAGAAAACTGAATGGGAATAGAATGGAATATACCTTTTCTCATCATTACATGGCATCTACACAAAAATTGACTAACAAAATAGGGCATAAAAACCTCTCAACAAAATGTAGGAAAGCATAAATATTAACATTCTTTTAAGGCCATAATGCAATAAAAACCACATCCAACAAATGGCAGCAGAAAAGTAAAAAATTAATTGGAAACTCAATAATCTTATCCTAAAGAATGAGGGGGTCAAAGGACAAATAGAAACATCAATTTGATTAAAGAGAATAACAACAAAGAAACAACATACTAAAATTTATAGGACTCAGTCAAAACTGTATTTAAGGGGAAATTTATATCTCTAAATGCTTATATCAATAAAATAGAGAAGAGCAATGAATTGGTCCTGCAACTAAAAAATTAGAAAAAGAACAAATTAAAAATCTCCAATTGAACATCTAATAGGAAATCTTGAAAATCAAAGGACAGATTAATAACACTGAAAGTAAAAAAAAATATTGAAAAAATAATCAAGACACGGAACTGATTTTATGGGGAAAAAAGTTATGAAGAGATATTGATCCCAGACCTGGCTCTGCCATTAATTAACTATACACTTTTAAAATTTGCTTTACCTCTGGACCTCAATATCTCCTGAGATGAGAAGTTGGATGATCCCCTACAAAAATTTTGATAAAGCATTATTAATTTTCTCATTATTATATTTACATATGTGTATACATGTACATTATGTGTATATAATATGTGTTATATGTATGTATACTACACATATGTATATACAATAATAATTAAATTAGTATCAATTTTAAAAAACAAAAAAGGAAACCAAATTCAGTATCCAAAATTAAAAAAGATTAAATCACAACCAATGAAGAAGAATTTAAGGCAATTATTAGGAGCTATTTTCTCCAACTATGTGCCAATAAATCTGACAATGTAAGTGAAATAGATGAATATTTACAAAAACATAAATTGCCCAGATTAACAGGGGAGGAAATAGATTTGAAATAGTTATCTCAAAAAAAAAAACATAAAATGAATTCCCTAAGAAAAGATTCACAGGGCCAGATGGATTCACAAGTGAATTCTACCAAACATTTAAAGAAAAATTAGCTCCAATACTACCTAAAGTATTTGGAAAAATAAGTGAAGAAGAATTCTTCCAAATCCCTTTTATGACACAAATATGATGCTGATACTTAAGCCAGGAAGAGCAAAAACAGAACTAAAACTTTAGATCATTCTCCCTAATGAATATTGATGCAAATATACCATGATCAG
>NW_025363256.1:0-2154 GCF_016433145.1 Gracilinanus agilis
GAAGGGGGAGGAAGAGAGAAAGTGAGGAAGATAAAAGAAGGAGGAGAGGGAGGGATAGATAAAGGGAGGGATAGAGGAAATGAAGAAAGAAAAATGAGAAAGGGAAGGAGAGTGAGGGAAAGGTAAAGAGATGAAGACAAGAAAGAGGAGTAATAAGGTGTATTCTCTGGGTAGACTGTAAGCCTCTTGAAGGCAGGAAGTATATCATTTTAGTCTTTGTTTCCCCAACACCTAGCAACATCACAGGCAATATGCACTTGATAAATACTCATTGTTTGATTTAGATTTGGGAAAGGAAAGAGGAGAAGGACAAAATGGGGCAAAAGAATAAAAGATTACACGGTATTTTTAAAATGTAAATTAGTCATTTATTATATGGCAGGTATAGAGCTAACTGAGATGGAAAAGACAAGACACCCTAGCAGAGGAGGTAAAGCTTCAGCGTCAAAGAATAAAAATTCTGCCTCAGAACTTAGCTTAGATGTGACACTTCACTCTGAAAGCTTTGTTTCTTCATCCACAAAATGGGTATAAATACTTACCTTGCCACAAATTTCATATAGCTATTAGGAGAAAAAGTCCCCTTTGAATCTTTTCCAAGTTATTGACATTAGATCTAAGCATTCTAGGAATAAGAGAGATTTTAGAGGGCTTTTTATTCACTGGATCATTTGATCTTTCAAATCATTGGTATCACTTGTGATTTTCTGGGTATTGAAATTCTCCCTTTTCAAAAATATATCAAAGAACTCTGGAATTAAGTTTTAGGGGTACATAAGCCTGGGAGTAAGTAACTGAGTGATGTCATCCCATGGCAGAATTTGATTCCAGGTCTTTCAGATTCTAGGTCCAGAAGTCTAACCTTGAAGAATTGATCCCAGATGTCTCCTGAGACCTTAGCTCCAGCATCCTATGCCAGTGTTCTTTTGGTTAAACAGCAAGCACTTATGGACCCTAAAAACTCTCCCTAAACCCCCACCCTTAAACCTCATCACTTTGGTTTATCCTCAGCCTTAGGACCACCCTCGGTAAAACCTTCAGGTCAGCAAGCCATCTCTGTGAAACTACCAGATCTCTGCCAAGAGGATCTTCTAAAACCATCCCAATGGTAGGATTGATGCTCATTGTCTATCCTCGATCCCATCCCCTTGAGATTCGTCTAACTGCAGTTGGGCAGCTGTGATTCTATCATCCTCTGACCTGGAATAAGAAAACTTGGTTAACTGCGTGACTCTGGAAACTGAACCTGGCATCACAAAGCCCTGAGTTTGAATCCAGGCTCAGATACTTACTAGTTGTGTGACCCTAGGTGAGTCTTTAACCTCTGCCTCAGTTTTCTCAAATGTAAAATGGGGGTAATAACAGCACCTACCTGCCAGGGTGGTTATGAGAATCAATTGAGATAATATTTATAAAGAGCTTTGTGCAATCTCTGGCACACAGTAAGCACTTAATAAATGTATGTCTTCATCTTTCCTTCCTCTAAACATTTGTTTCTCCATTTCTGAAATAAGCCCAGTCATAACTATATTACTTGAGTTCTTGGAGCTTGCTTCTCCATCTATAAAATAGGGAGAGTAATATACTCCCCAAGATCTCTGCCTCTCAGTCTCCCCATCTGTAAAATGGGAGGAGTTAGGAGTCTGCCCCCTCCTTCACAGTCTTGTGGTTAGTCAAGGGCTTGCCAGTGGTCTGTTTTCCTCATTCCTCCCTTGTCTCATTTATCCAGATGTTGCTTCTTGCCTTTACCTGTATCAAGTTGCATCCTTGGGCTCACTGCCAAACTTCCCATTTGTACAGAAGGCTGCAAGATTTTCATCCACTGGGTGGTAGGGCGCTAAGGCCCCCAAGTGAGCCCCCCACACCGGTCAGCTCTCCTCCTGCCTGACTGGCTCTGGGGATGACTGGAATGGCTTTGAGCCAACTAGACCGAACAGGCTCTGCTCGGCTCTCTTCTCCTTCACAGCTGGAGACTGGAGACACTGAAGGCTGAGGTAATAACAGGAAACTCTAAGTCTGCCTCACATTCCCTGATAGCAGCCCAATGGAACTAGGAGAGGCCAAGAGAGAGGCGTCATCCAGAAGCCATGGTAAAGAATAAAGAGAAAGAGAGAGAGAATGAAAGAGAGAGAGAGAGAGAGAGAGAGAGAGAGA
>NW_025363257.1:0-1591 GCF_016433145.1 Gracilinanus agilis
CTTTCTTTCTTCCTTTCTTTCCCTCCCTTTGCTTTCCATCGTAGAATCAATATTTTGTATTGCTTCCAAGGCAAAAGAGCTGTAAGGGGTAGGCAATGGAGGTTAAGTGACTTGCTTGGGATCACACAGCTAGGAAGTGTCTATATCTATCTCTAGGCTTGACTCTCAATCCACTGAGCCACCCGTTTTTAAACTCCTTGAGAGCAGGGACTGCATTTCTTTTTCTCATTTATACCCTCAATCTTTGCCACAATTCCTGGAACAGAGATGCTTAATAAATTTTTATTGAATTTAATATTTCAATAGTACAGAGGAAAAGGAATAAGGGCACAAAGCTGGGTGATGACTATGAATGGAGATTGAGGGACATATGTGAGGTATATTGTGGAGACAGAAACAACAAGACTTGAACTATTGCTTAGAGATGTAGAGTCAGTGGGAGTGTAGAGTCATGGATGCCAATGACGTTATGAACCTCAATGACTGGAAGGAGTTGATATCTTCTCAAGTACTAGGAAAATTCAGAAGAGGGATAATTTTATTTTTTTCTTTTAAATATTTTATTTTTCAGAAAAATTTTCCATGGTTCCATGATTCATGTTTTTACTTTCCTTTTTACCCCCTTCACCACCACCCCCATAGCCGACACACATTTCCACTGGTTTTAACATGTGTCATCAATCAAGACTTATTTCCATATTATTGATAGTTGCATTGGGGTGGTCGTTTCGAGTCTACATCCCCAATCATGTCCTCATCAACCCAAGTGTTCAAGCAGTTGTTTTTCTTCTGTGTTTCCTCTCCTGTAGTTCTTCCTCTGAATGTGGAGAGCGTTCTTTTCCATAGATCCATAAAAGGGATAATTTTAGAAGGAAAGATAATGAGGATTTTGGGGGGACACATTGAATTTAAGGCATCTATAGGATATCCAGTTCAAAATGTGTAATAAATAGTCAATTGATTAAAGGGTTGGGAAATACTGGAGCTGGTTATGCAGATCTGAGAATCATCTACAAAGAAGTCATCCTTGAAATGATGGGAGCTGATGAGATGACCAAGTGAGATAATATACCATAGGAGTTCTTAAACCTTTCTTGCATTATGGACCACTTTGGCATTCCAGTGAAATTTATGGACCTTTTCTCAGAATGAAGGTTTTGCAACACATAAATGCAATGCATCCAAGTGTACACTGGATTCCAAAGAAAACTAATGTTTCAAAGCAGTCAAGGAAGATGAGAGTTTGACTATCAAGAGATCATTCATGGGGCAGCTAGATGGCTGAAGGGGTAGAGATAAGCCTAGGTGGGTTCAAATCTGGCTTCAGACACTTCCCTAGCTATGTGACCTAAGTAAGTCATTTAACTCCCATTGCCTAGCCCTTATAGCTCTTCTACCTTAGAATGGATACTTATTGATTCTAAGACAGAAGATAAGGGTTTAAAATAAAAAAGAGATCATTGGTAACATTGGAGTCATCTCAGTAGACTGATGAGGCCAGTTCTAATCCCACAATATCACTTGAATCTGTACCTTACTTAAAAAAATAAATTTGTTCCATATTACATGTTGATGCAATTTTCAATAATTA
>NW_025363258.1:0-4739 GCF_016433145.1 Gracilinanus agilis
ATATATATATATACATACATATATATATATTCTCATTTTCTCATTTGATTCTCACAATAACCACAGGAGTTAGGGGTTATTATTATCATCCTCATTTACATATGAGCTTAGAGGCATACTGAGGTAATGAATTTCCCAAGATTATATAGCTAGTCAGTGTCTGAGACTAGATTTGAACTCAGATCTTCCTGACTCCAGCACCAGAGTCTACACTACTTGACCTAGAAGAGGAAATCCAAGTGGAGTTTCCTGTCTACAAGTCCAGGGTTCTTTCTATTAGCTCTCAATCAACTGGCAGTCTGAGGTTTTGCATGGGTCAGGCTGGCTTCAGTTGGATTAGGGTACCACAGTCCACCGAGAAGGTGAGGCAAGCAAATAAGTCTTCTCTGTCATCTCTGGGCTTATACTAATCTTTAAGCTGTGCCAAGTCTTGACTAGGGATGGCTCGTAGAATTTGCTAACAGTTGCTATTAGATTTTCAGAAGCATGGCTGGAGCACAGCTGTAGCCAAGACAGGTACTCATGAGGCTTCTGTGAATATTTTGATCAATAAGACATCAACATTCAGGGGCAAAAACCAGTGAAACTGCCAGGGGACAGAGGAGTGGATGGAGACATGTGGCTAGCAGAGTCAATGGGGTCAGAGAAGCCAGAGAGTGGGAACAGACTAATAGCATTTAAAATTAGAATGAACCAAAGAGGTCATCTAAGACCCTTTTTAAGAGGGGGAAACTGAGGTCCAGAAAGAATAAGTCGTAAGTTCAAGGTCAAAGAAATAGCAAATAGCAGGACCAGGCCCTCTGATTTCATATTCAGAGTTCTTTTCACTATATCACGCTGGACCTATTAGATTGAGAGCTCCTTGAGGACAGGGAAAAAAATCCATCATGTTTTTGCCTTTCTTTGTATCCTCGGAACACATTAGATGTATAATACATGCTCATCCTCTGGCCAGCTTGTTAGAACATGACCTGATTTTCTTTAAGCAGAGAGCATGGTACTAAAACAGTTACTTTGTGAAGAGTTTTTTTTTTTTTCTTAATGTGGTATTTGGGTTCCTCTGGGCAGCCAGTCTGAAAGGGAAAAATGACTTCCATTCTCTGTGACTCAGTTTCCCTATCTATATTTCGAGGGAATGTGGCAAAATTGGGACATTAATGTATTGCTAGTGGAGATATGAATTGATTTAACCATTCAGGAGAGCAATTTGGGATTATACCCTAAGGGCTGTAAAAGAATGTATACCTTTTGAACCAGCATGCCACTACTAGGTCTACATCTCAAAGACATAAAAAAAATGGGAAAGGACCTATCTGTATAAAAATATTCATTGCTTCACTTTTTGAGATGGCAAAGAATTGGAAACTAAAGGGATGCCCCTCAATTGGGAAATGGCTGAACAAATTGTAGTATATGATGGTGATGAAATATTATTATGCCGTAAGAAATGATGAACAGGATGATGTCAGAACAAGCTGAAAAGGCCTACATGAACTGATGCAGAGTGAAATAAGCAGAACCAGGAGAACATTGTAAACAGTACCTGTAATACTGTGGAATGATCAAATATGATAGACTTTGCTACTAACAGCAATACAATGATCCAGGACAATTCTGAGGAACTTTTATGAGAAAGAATGCTATCTACCTCCAGAGAAAGAACCCTTGAAGTAAAAATGCAGATGGAGACATATGATTTATCACTTGCTTATTTAGGTATGTGACTTGGGGTTTTGGTTTTATAAGCTTATTCACTTATAAAAATGAATAACATGGAAATATGATTTGTGTCATAATATATGTATAACCCAAATTGAATTGCTTGTCAGCTCTGGGAGTGGAGAAGGAAGAAGGAAGGGAGACAACATGAATCATATAACTTTGGAAAACTTATGTGGAAATGTGTTATTAAAATTTAAAAAAATGAAAGATCTAATTCTCCTCATTTATAAAGTAGGAATTAGGATCTTGCTTTCCTCCCAGGGTGTGGAAGGTTTAGATTTGGTAAGAAGAGACAGTGTGTTATAGTGGAAAGTTTGAACACTTGGTTCCAATCCCAGACCTGTCATTTATTGCATGTCTTATCTCCCTGATAAGTTTTTGTTAGCTAACTGTAAAAAATATCTTTAAAAGAATCTGACTTGCTATTATCATTATCTTCTCATTTTATATTCAATTGAGTTCAGAGAGAAATTGTGGTAAGACAAATAGCAATTCTTGCATCACCATCATCATCATCACTATTGCCATCATCATTACCATCACCACTACCACTACCATCATCAACACCATCATTACCTTCATCATGATCCTTCAATAGAATGAAAAAAATTTAAGATATATTATTTCCAATTATTTTGCCCTGCACATAGTAGGAACCTAGAAAACATTTGATTATTTGAAGTGCCACACAAATGAAAGGTTTATTATTATGGTGATGCCTTTTCTTATTTTTTTTTTCTTCTAGTTATCACATCAGGTTGACACTCTGCTAATTAATGGCTGCTATGCTAGCAAAGCTGGGCTCAGAGCTATTCATGTCAACAGGAAAGCAAACTTGTCCGTCTCAGGTCTCTCTGTGGCTGCTTCTCTCATATGTATTTAAAAAACAACAAATAAATAAATGAAACCTTAACAAAAACAGAATGGGGGAGGCATGGTAGATCACATATTGTCTGAAAGATATTGGGGATTTTTGTGGTCTGTATTCTCAAAATGAATTAATAGAATGATGTGGAAAAAAATCCATGTGATCTCAAGATGCATTAGGCATCCTCAGATGAGGCAATGATCCCAAGATTAAGGAGAAAATAGTCCTATTGTGCTCATGTGCTCAGCCATAGTCAGACTCTGTCTGGAGTATATTTGAGTTCAGTTGGGATGCTGCATTTGAGGAAGGGCATTGACAATCTCAAGGGGTGTTAAGGGAGAGCAGCCAGGGTGATGAAGGGTCTTATGTCTATGACAAAAGTGAATGAATTAAGGAAAATGGGGAAGAGAAGACTCAGGCAAGGTGCATGGTTGCTGTCTTCATCTATATGAAGGGTTGTAAACAGGAAAATGGGTTGATTAATCTTGTTCTCTTTCACCCCAGAGGGCAGATCCAGGAGCAATGTATGCGAAAGTTTCGAAGTTTAATATTGTCAGTACAAAACAAAAATACTTCCTAATGATTGAGACTTCTCCCAAAGTGTAGTGAATGGTCTGGTCAAGAGGTCACAGTTGCTTTGATATAAGAGTTGAATTAAATAATGGCCACTGAGGTCCCCTCCTACTCAAATTCTTTGATTTTGTGATATGTTGTGTCAGAGACAAGATCTCTTCTCACATTGTTGGGACTCCTTTCTTCCAGATCAGAGAGAACCTCCTGAAGCAGAAGGAGGATTTCCCTTTCTTGAGGCTACATCTATCTATCTATCCCCTCTTCCCTAACCCCCCTCCTCCATCTGCCTGCCAACCTTCATTCTACACTGGCCTGGTTTGAGGAGCCTTAGCTTGCCACACAATAGGGAAGCTAATTGCTCCTTTTGTTGCTGGCAGACAAGTTTGTTGCCTGGAAACTCAACAATGACTTCTCCTTGACAGGCGCCTCCTCCCCTGTTTCTTATGACAACAAGTATACAAACTGAGAACTGTATCTTGTTCAAATAACAATAGAATTTACCCCATAGCTTTATGCTTGGAATAGAATGTCAGAGCTGGAAGGTCTTACAATACTGAATGTTAGAAAGGGAAGAAACCTTAGAGCATAGAATGTTAGTGATGGAAGGGATGCTCTACTGTTATTGATGGGAGGGATGCTAGAGAACAGAATGCTATTGTTCAAAGGGATATTAAAGTATAGAGTGTTAGTGTTAGGAAGGACCTCAAAATATAGAACAGTAGAGTTGAAATTATTTTTTTCTTGACAGGAAGATTAAAAGGAGGGGCTGTACTTTAATTAGGGTAGGGGACTTCCATGAGGACATTCCTTTTGGCAATGCACATTGGTAAGTGTACAGCAATTCAGTCTCAGAGAGCTGACAATCTCTGAAATGCTAGTGACTTGCCCAGGATCACATAGCCAGGATGTAAAAGCAGAAAAATTTACTTAAGTCTAGGTTTTCCTTATCCCAAACTTCTTCTTGTGTGTTCCCTTTTCTCCACTCAGAACCACAAAACAAAAAATTCATTTCAGTCCTGTATTATCTTTTCCCTAGTCTCCTTGCCTTTATTCTCTCTTCACTGATCTGTCCTTCCTTTGGCTGCCTAGGTGATTATTCTGAAGTGTATAGTTCTGACCCTGTTACTTCACTTCCCCACAATGGGCTTCAGTGGCAGGATTATTATATGCAGGTTTAAATATAAAAATTGTATTTGGCTTGCCTCTTCATAATCTGCCTCTTTACTACCTTTTCAACTCTAACCCTGCATTCTATATGCTATAGCTATGCTGACTGATTGCAGTTCAACATAACAGTCTATCTCTTTTCTTTGTGCCTTTCTATTGATGATCCCCTGCCTGGAATCCTCTGCCCCCTTCCACTCCCCTTTTCCCTATCCCAGCCTCTTATTTTCAGGGCTTCCTTCAAACCAGCTAAATCCATCCATCTAGACACATTTTCCTTCTCCCCCTACACATAATGCCTTTCCCTTTCAGATTACTTTAATCTATTTTGCCTAAAATGTACCTAATTCCTTATGTAGGTCCTATGCAGATTCTCTCTCTCTCTCTCTCTCTCTCTCTCTCTCTCTCTCTC
>NW_025363259.1:0-2259 GCF_016433145.1 Gracilinanus agilis
TAAAATTTTGGAGTGGAGGAGCCAACAAAAGGCAAGACATTTTCCTGCCTAAGGCAACTTTGGAGGAAGGCAGGAGAGTTCTGAAACACAAACATAGGGACTAGCCCAGAGTATACATGGCAGTAGCACCAGGCACAGGCTTTGGGGGCAGCCTGAAGAGCTGCTACAGCAACAACTTCAGGAGCTCTCACCTCAGAGACCATAAGGGGATAAGAAAACTGATAAGAAAAAGATTACAGGGGCCCTTTTGCTGGTACTGGGTATAGCTGGCATTGATTGGCATCTCTATTGCCTATACCCAGTTATGGATCACAATTCCAAGTTGAAGAAGAGCATTTGTGGAAAGCAGGGACCTAGTTATAGTTGTAAGGCAAAAGGAGCACTACATTGTAGTTGCAGAAGAACAAGGATCCTTCCTAGGTAAACCCCAAAGTGCAAACAAATAAAGCAATAATAACACCTCTCCCTAGATCACATCACCTTGAAAGCAGAACTAGCTCTGAAAATGGAAGCATTAAAAAGCCTAAAGTTTGGGACAGTGTCTCCCCCATATAAAGTTCAAAGTCAAGAAATAGGTTAGGAAAATGGTCAAATGACAGCAACAAAAATAATCTGATCATTGAAAACCACCAGGGTGACAAAGACAACCAAAACATAAACTCAGAAGAAGATAACAGTGTGAAAGCAGCTATAAGCAAAGTCTTCCCCCAAAGAAAAATGCTAATTGGACCCAATCCAACAAGAATTCCTGGAAGAGTTAAAGTGATAACTGGTACATGAAAAAACTGGAAGAAAAAGATATAGTAGTACAAGGAAATTATTTAAATAGAATTTAAAACTTGATAAAAGAAGCACAAAACACACATAAAAAACAGAATTGACCTAATGGTAAAAGAGATACAAAAATTCACTGAAGAAAAGACTTCTTGTAAAAGCAGAATAGACTAAATGGAAAAAAGATATAAAAATTAGAATTGGGCAAGTGGAAGCTAATAAAACATCAAAAAACTCCAATAAAACAAAGGCAAAAAAATGAAAAAAAAAGAAGAAAATGTGAAAAATCTTACCAGAAGAACAACTAACCTGGAAAAAAGATCAAAGAATAAAAAAAAAGAGTCTAAACACTGTAATAATTAAAATGAGTTTGACAACTATAAGAATTTTTAAAAGTTGTGATCGTCATTTATAATAATTAAATATTAAGTTATGAGACTGTTAGTAGCTTTAGTAGCTTTATGACAGCAAAATAGTGATAGTGAGAGAGAGAAATATAGGAAGGAGGTAGAAAATATTGTGAATGTGAATCTTACAAGCCCATGAGAGTGTCTCCAGTCAGCCATTTCCACAACCAAAGATAGACACCAAAGAGGCTGAGCTGCAAAGGGCAGTCCCTCATGCCAAGGAGGCAAGAGTCTCAACGAAGTAAGCATCCCGCTTCAGCCCAAGTCTCCAAAGCAGAAAGCCAAATTTTCATCAGAATCCAAAGTCCAAATCAGGAAACTGAAATCCAAAGCAGCAAAAGATACTGACCCATTAAAGAGCTCAATCCACCAAGGAGCCAAAAGACCACAAAAGAATCTCACCAGAGCTCATATCCACTAGGCAAAAGACAACAAAAGAATGCCAATGGATAGCCCTGGGTTCCGGGTTAAGATGGCGGCAAAGTAAAAAGCAGCTCTTAACCTCTCCTGACTGAAACACACAAGACTCCTCAAGGGGACATAAAAACAAGTCCAGACGAACAGAGGAACCCCACAGCAGGGTGCAGCGTGGAAAGTACTTGGAATCAGGACATTTCCATGCTATAAAGGGGTGAAACAGCTCTCACTAAATCGCGGGCTGAGCAACCACCACTCCCAACCGCTCCACACACACCACCTATAACGCCGAAGCCAGCTAAAAAGAAATAGAGCAAGTTTGGGGCACCCCCCCCCCAATCAAGTCATTGGCAGCTCCAGGGCCTGTTCCTGAGAGCAGCAAGATTTAGGTCCCCAAAAAGCTAAAGAATGCACACGAACTCTGAGCGTGGGCGCAGAGCACAGGCACAGGGTGGAGGAGCGGGCGGAGGCAGACACAGCCGCGAGCTAAGGCTCTGAAACCCTGAGTGGGGAACCAGTGCAGACTGGTATACGACTGTGGAAGCACTGCCCTGAGACTTGTAAAGAAACCTCAGGCAAAGGATCAAGCAAGGGGGTCTACCAGGGGGCTTGATCTCGGAAAAAACCAGAACTTAGACCTCAGGAGCCGCAGACAGTCGCT
>NW_025363260.1:0-7451 GCF_016433145.1 Gracilinanus agilis
ATATATATATATTTAAAGTTCCATTATTCACTCTAAAGAACTTTTCTGTTTCTGATGGCTTTCTCTTAGTAGCAACCTCAGAAAATCCAGAGGAAACGAGCTATCTATATGCCTATATATTATAAGATTTTCATTTTCAGAAAGATTTTATTCAGAGCATAAAATAGAAGAATATGTTTCCTTTATTCGGATATAGTTTTTAACAACAGATTTCTGAAGATCCCAAAATAATCTCAGTGTCTCCACTTTGTTAACCTATATTGCTAGGAAAAGAAAAAAGGCACATATGATTCAGTTTTCTTAAAGAGCAAAACTGCAGAATTTGTGTTTCAGCCATTTATTCATAATGATGGTTGATATTCATTATGGCTTTTTAAGTATTACAAACTGCTTTACATATATTCTTGCAATTTACCTTTTATGATGACCTTTGATATAGGTATTATGAATAATATTAGCCCTATTTTGCATATAAGGAAATTGAGGTACTAAAGATTAAGTGATTTACAATCATTTCACACTTAGAAGGAATTGGAGATTTTAAACTAGCTATTGTGACTTTCAGCTAACTCTTCCTTTTTTATACCAATTTCCCTTATACATTTCTGAGCTATATTTACTCTTGACAGTCATAAGAGAAAGACTGTTGAGATTTCACTGTGATGATTCTTGATGGATGAAAGGTAAGAAATTTACTTGTAAATGGTAGACACTTTAAGATTTGAAGGTGTCAGTCTTTGAAGAGAGATCTTATTCCAGCTATTGTTTTTGGAAACCAATTACAATGCCATCCATTACTATTTAGGATATATAAGAAATTTGTTACATATTTACAGCATTTGTTTTACCCTTTTGAACTTAAACATAAATTTAGATTGATCAGCACATTTGAGAAATTAAGAGGTCTAAATCTTCCTGAAAACAACATACATCCAACTCCTGCCAGGGGTTATTTGTTTACATGAAGGAAAGAAAGATAGCTACTGTTTTGCAGTTTCAAAATTTTCATTTTCAAATAGTAGGAGAAAATGGTTTAAAGCAAAAGCTGCTGAAATACATTTTTTGCTATTATAGCTATACTCTGGAACTAGTCCAAATGAGCTCAGTGTCTTAAGTCAAGAGGCAAATGGAGCGAAGATGACAGTTTGAACATCAGTGATACCAGAGGTTAAGAAACAAAAGTTTTCAGCTCTAACTGATGTCAAAGATAGCTCATAATTATTCATTTACTGTATATGCCCCCAGTTCTTGAATAATGTTGGCATAAAAATGAAGAAAAGCATTCTCCTAAGAGAACAGGGAAAATGTTCAGGATAAAAATACCATCAGTACATATTAAGCTACTGCATTAAATCCACATCATTAATAAATGGTGTGCATAAAGTCATGATAAGTTGTGAGAATATAATACTGGAACCTCTGTAAAAATGTTCCTGTGTGTGTTTTTTGAAATGAAGACTTATATGGTTCCATAAATAAAATTTCATTGGAAGTGTTGTGAGGAAGGTTACTTAGTTATCATTTATTATCTCACAACAGAAGGAATGAGAGAGGTAATTGCTAAGGGGAGAACATGGAAAATTTCAGGAATAAATTTGAGGAAGGATGAGATTTTATGGAATTGAAAGTCTGGAAAAGAGTAGTAGGAAGAGAGGATTCAAAGGAAAAATAACACAGAAAAGCAAAAGACATAATTTTATCCTTTAGAAAATTCACTTTCAACTGTATACTGGATTTTAGATCAGAGAAACTGGGTACATATTTGTGTTCTGCCCTTAAATAAATCTAAGTATGTGCCTTTGGCAAAGTCATTTCTTTAGAGCTCTGTCTTTTCTGTAAAATACAGGGGCTGAATTAGACGATCTTGGAGATCCGCTCTGTCCTAAGCCTATGACCACGTTTACAGTTCCTTTCCTTCAATTTCTTTTCATAATTCCTTGTATTACTCATATTTAGCTTCTTTATACATGAGACAATCTATCATGTACTATAATGACTGTTAGGTGTATACTTCTGTGGCTATTCAGTTTTACAAAAGCAAAAGAAATTACTCATATTTGTTATTTAAAAAAATCTACATATGCCCTAACATCCATGGCCTACTTAGATAGACTCACATGAGAACAGGCAATAAACATGTATTTGTGCTTACTCTATGCTAGAAGCTGTGCTAAACATTGGGGGGAAAATAAATTATTATGATTATTATATAATATGACATTATGAATATTATATAATTATATACCACTTCTTTGCCCTAAGTGTTTAGGTTCTAATGAGAAAAATATCTGTTTCAGGCATGGCAGCAAAATCTATAGTTAAAAACTCAACAAAGTAAATGAAACAGGTTCAACCTAGGGTTATACACACACAAAAAGGCCCAATAAAGAACTCTTTTTTAGGAAAATGGGGCCAGATTGGTGAGATAATGGCCAGGATGATAAGGCCCTGTATGGTTAAAGTAAAGGGAGGAAGGTAGGATGGATGGATGGTAGGGAGAAAGGAGAGAGGAAGGTAGAGGAAGTGAAAGGAAGGAAGCTGTCCCAGCCCTGGAAGGGGGTTGGGGGGGAATTGACCAGAGCCCTCAAATGAATGATCAGAGAGCAACTTTAGTGTTTGAATAGCTAGGTTTTATTTTAATTAGAAAGGGAAAGGTCTAGGGAAAACTAGGAGGTAGGAAGAAAGGGAAAAAAGTGCCAAAAGAGAGATCAGCCTCTCAGGGTAGAGAGCAGACCCTCCTGGGTACAGAGAGAGCAGAGCTCAGGGCCCAGAGAGTGAAAAGGCACCACACTTTCCCTTTTATACTTTCCCTGACACCTCACCCAAAGGAAGTGGGAGGTGTCAGGGGAAGTTGTAGCAGAGAGAGTCCTGGGAAAAGTAGTCTTCCAGGGCTTATAATAATTTCAAATGACACAGCCCCATGTGCTAAGAGATGTTCCTGATAGAAAAATTATGCTGGTAAAGTCACAATATAGGCCAGCGGGAATGCCACATAACTAACCTTGGATTATACTTACTGATAGCAAAATAAATCCCACATTAAATAAGGGTGTTCCTGGATGAAAAAGACTACAAGCTCTAAGGGAAGTTCCAATATAGGAAGGTAGATAAGATAGCACAACTGTGAAAATAAAGCAGTCATGTGCTTATCCTTCCCCTCCTTCCCTCTATTCCTAATATGACAGAATGTTCATTTCCATCTTTTAAACTACATGTACAATAAAAACAGATTCATCAGAATTTAGTATAATTTAAACTCAGCGAACTGGAGAAGTCAAGGCATTTCTAACTGTTGCTTTCTCTTGGGATAAGAACTTGAATTCTCCTTGTTTAGAAAATATAATGGGACAAGTCCAAATATGTTTGCTGCTATTAGCCATTCAAAGGAAGATACCAAAAGATATATCTGAGGCACTTTGTAGGATGGAAAGAGATAAGGATATCTCTGCCTCCATGATTAAGGTGTCAATATGTAAAAGACACATGTGAAAATAAAATACTAATACTGACATTTTCTAAATCCACACTTCCACTATGGGTTAATTCATGGAATTTTAAGTTACTCAGTGAATATGATAGCATTTTTCACTAAAAAGGGCCTTCAAGTTATTTAATCCATTTCTTTTATTTTCCACATGAGGAAAATGTGGTACCAAAATAATGTGACTACATCAGGATTTGAATCTGGATTCTTTGGATTTTAATCTAGTCCACTTTCTATTGAGTCATAGTCTTTTGAAGCAAGCAACTCTTGGTGCTAGAAAAATATCTATTTCCCATTTGTTTATCTTTCTTCAAGAGATGGAGGATGATTTTCTTCCCTTTAGATTACTAAGGGCAGGAAAACAAGGTAATACAGTGGATAGAGAGCCTTGCATAGTATTATAATAATATTAAGATTTGGGTTTTGTTAAACTGCTTTTATAGATAAGAAATAGAGAAGCTGTCTCAAATATAACTTAGAATCTGGAGAAGGGCTGATGCAAAAGTTCTGTGGAATGTTAGTGTGAGTTGTGGATCAATACACATTCTGAGCAGTTACTCCTGGACTCTGAGGGAGTGACACTTTGCTCTCTGCCTTCTCTCACTGGAGCTTGGTGAAAGAGGCTACTAACCTCTGGAGCTCTTGGTATTCCTTGTTTCAATGTGGGGAATACTAGGATCAGAGTTCAGTGACTATTTGGCTGTGGTCAGAGAGCTATTACCAACTGAGCTACTGACACTGAGAAGAAGCAGATCTTTTTCTCTGGGCTCTGTGGGAAACCCAGAGTCAAGGCTGAGCTTTGGCTAAGCCTCAATCAAACTTGTTTTTGCTGGTCCTTTGATATTTTGGAGACAGTTTTAAGGACTGCATACTACATATAAGAATATTTGAATATATTATTTAGATAAGGAATTAGGTTTTTAGTCAGTGTGAGGAGAGAGAGTAGCTTGGGTCTTCTCAGGACTGAAGAGATGCTTTGCAGCGTCAGATGGTGGGAGTTATTAGATAGAATCCCCTTAGAGATAGGAATCCTTTATATCCCTGTACCCTTTACCAATTCCATACTATTAATAAAATAGCTTTAATATATATATATGTATATATATATGTATGTATTTTATATGTACTTTTTCCTGCACAAGGCCCAGAGGTGAAAACCCATAGATATCACACTAGTCAGTTGGGCTTTACCTCACAACAGCAACTTAAGGATACTTTGGGATACACTATACACTCCCTTAGAGTCCAGGAACAACTGCTCAGAATGCCCATTGATGCATAGCTCACTATAACATTCCACAGAACTTTTGCATCAGCCCTTTTCCAGATTCTAAGTTGTGTTTGAGACTGCTTCTCTATTTCTTATCTATAAAAGCAATTTAACAAAACCCAAATTTTAATATTATTCTAATAATAGGGAGCAGAGGACATGGGTTCAAATCTGGCCTCAGATACTCCCTTGCTGTGTGACCCAGGGGCAAGTCCCTTAATCCCAATTGTCTAGCCTTTACCACTCCTACCTTAAAACCAATACTTTTTATCAATTCTTAGACAGAAGGTAAAAGTTAAAAAAATAACAAAGAACAAAGAACATACTGTTAAACACTCCAGGTTTTGTTAGAAAATTATGAGTTTCTAGTTATGCTATAATTTTGTCTTCAGAAAAACAATATATATGAGGATAATCCATTTATATTATTTTGCCAACATCAATAACTTTTTCAATTACATAATTCAGCTAAGATATCAATATACCCCAAATGACATTTTCTCAACAAATAATACTGTCCAAATAGGAATTGTGAGACTATTGCAACATATGCATCTTGACAGATCAATTTCAGTTAAAAGAGCTGAAATGGGTGCTTGGTCAGATTGACTAATTGGTTGACTTACATCCCTGATTTATTTTACTTCATTCATGAATCTTTTAACTGATTTCACCCTAAAAGTTGAATTACTCGTGCACTTTATGTTTTATAGCACTAGAAAAAGGATGTAAGAAGCATTTAATTATTTTTATTTATTAAATAAAAATGAATGAATGAATTTTGGCAAAATCTGAGGACCTAATACGGAAGAGTAAGTTGATTTGTTTAAATTAATAGCTTAAGTTACATTTTTATTTAAGATTAGCATAGCAAATAATTATTTCTATGATAGCCTCAGAAATGTTCATATTATAGAACAAAATCGAACAAATACCTTCATATGAAATAATGTTGACCAAATAATGTGCATGTGTGTGTATGTGTTAACTAATTGCAGTTGTATAAGGAGCTTCTGGTGTGGAAATTATTCTCTACTCATGAAAATGAAAAACTCGTCTGTAAATTATAGACTTAAAACATTTCTTGTGGTACAAAGAGATTTTTATTTGTCCATTGTGATATAGACAGTAAATCTAAGGCAAAACTTAAGTCCATATCTTCCTAACTGTATGAGGGACTTGGCATTTTTTCATGATTCTTCTCTTGATTCTTTTCATAATTCTTCGAAGCCACAAAGCAGAAATGTCTCTGGAACAGGAAGAGGTACTCCACAACTCCATCCCCATCAGATTTAAAATCAGGCAATAAACACTTAATAAGATCTTTCTATGTTCTAGGTACTGGGCTCAGCACTGGGAATATAAAGACAAAGGACAGTCCCTGCCATATATGAGCTTACAATTTAATGAGAGAGACAACATACAAATCAATACATTTATCCCTTCCACATCACTGATTTAGGAGCATGAATCCCCCCAAGATCTGGAAAATATGAATAAAAATTTTACTGCTCCCCAATTCATAACAAAGAAGTATGATTTTTTCTTTTTTATGGGATGTTTGAAGGACCTTATTGTAAATTTTCAATTAAGTATGTATTCCTGTTTCTAAATAGTTTCTGTGTCATCTGAAACTTCTAAAAAACTTAAAAAAACCCTTCCTATTTAATTTGTTAAGCCAACCCATCATACATCAAAAATTCAATGGGAAAAGTTGTGATATGAAAAGGATAGTTACATATACAAGGCAAGGGGAATATACAGCAAATAGGAGATAATTAACAGAGAAAAGGTACTGGAATTAAATTAAGTTCAGTAAGGCTTCTATAAAAGTTGGGATTTCATTTTGATCTTAAGTGAAACAGGGGGTGTTAGTATTTGGAGCAAAAGAGGAAGAACATTCCAGGAATGGAGAGTAGCTAAAGAAAACATAGAGTAAGTATAAACAGACTGGAAAGTTAGGAGAGTGGAAGGTTACAAAGGACTTTTAATGCTAAACAAAACATTTTGTATTTGATCCTTGGAGTAAAAGGCAGCCCCTGGAATTTACTAACTTTGTGTGGGTGTTTGTGATGGGTTAGGTGTTGGTATGATCAGACCTGCACATTAGGATAATTTTTTGGTTGATTAATGAAATTTGGATAAGTGTGGAGAAAGATTTGAGGTAAACAGACCCACCAGCATCCTATTGCAGCAATCAAGGTATGAGGCAATGAAGGCCTGCCATAGGCCAGTAGTGTTGTCTGAGGAGAGAAGAGGGTGATGTTGCAAAGGTGATATTGGCAAGTGTTGGCATCAACTTGTATTTGAGGTGAAATATAGTGAGGAATCCAGAATGACTTCTACACTGAGACTGAGGGATTACTTTTTTTTTCTGTAGTGACTGGTAAGTTAGGAGGTGGAAAGGGTTTAGGGGAAGAGATGATAAATTCTAATTTGAATATATTGAATTTAATGTGTTTACTAGACATTCACTTCAACACTCACCCACACACACACACATATCTGTAAAATTAACTGTAGCGTGTGTTTTATCCATCAGAATTAACTTGCTTTTTAAATATGTCACATTCAAACAATTGTTTACAGAACATCACACTTTTAGAACCAAATATTGTCAGTGGACAATTCAAGGGATTTCAAGATAATTGAAGACACTATTTCCTAACTCCTGATAAGGTTTTACTGAATAGATTT
>NW_025363261.1:0-2327 GCF_016433145.1 Gracilinanus agilis
CCCCCCCCCCTTTCAGGATGTTTTTTACTGGGTAAGAAGAGGGAGAGAAATATTTGGAAATGAAAAAAAAGATATCAAATAAATTTAAAGAAAAAATACTTGGCTTTAATTGAATAACATTCTTCCATATATACCCCCCACTCAAAACAAAAAACAAAAGCCTATATTTAACAGAGTTTTTAATGACAATATTTTATATTATTAATTAATACTTTGAAATTTTTTGATAGAAATTTGAGATTTTTGATAGAAAAATAAGATTTTCCTACTGTATTACAAAATCAGTTATAAGAGATTTTTCTTGACTTTTACCCAACATCACTATATTCTAATTCCTCTCCTTTCCTCTAGGTACTGCAATGTCCCTGACCTTACACACCTTCATCATTCAATTTTAGACTATAGACAAAATCCTTGGATAATTTACTGCAGTAAAAATAACGATTAACAACAACTAAAAAAAGATCCCCAGGATCTCTCTTTACCTATAGGCAGCCCTGTAGCTTTTCATACTTAAATGTCTCATTATCCTTGTATAAAATGCACTATACAGTAATTAGCAATTTTGAGTAGTTTGCAGGTTTTTCCTCCCTTCTGGTACCTCTTGAGGCTTTTTCTAAACATCACTGCTTTTTGTGGAGATTTCTTTGATGTAACTTTTTTTTTCTCTTAAAAAAAAAAAGAACCAAAAAGGGAAAGGGAAAAAAAAATAAAGAGAGAAGTTAGGACACAGTAAATCCTGTAGTTTGTTTCCAAGCTTTGCTCTTGTTAAATGTCAAATCTAGGAAAGGCCTTAACTCCTTGAAAGTGACTTTGACTTTGTACTTTTTATTTCTTCCTAAATCCTCCAAGTAAGGAAAGGTTCAATTAATTGTAGCAACCTTTTTTTAACCAAAGGACAAAAATGTTGTTTCATAATCTCACTAATAGTACAAGTCCAAGGAGTTCCCCAGAAAACCAAATTCTCCTTGGATTTAATAAAACATTTCTCTTCCTTTTCTTTTTCTTTAAAAATAAAAATTAACAAGATAAATCCAAATGTGGAAAGAACTGTTTTATGAGTTACACATTTCAGCTGGTCTTTTCCAGGGAAGTTACCACTTATGTAAATTCATGGATTTATATATGTATGAAATGAAATCTTAGAAAACATAAGCCTTGTTTTCTTAAAGCAGAAGATAAACAAAGTTACAAATGCTTTTTTAGGGGAGGCAGTACCTAGAATAAAAAGGTGGGGAGGGGAAGCTGTATTTTATTATAATTTTACCTCTTCCATGAAACAGTCCTAGATTTTATAGTCTGTAATGTTCTTTCTCTTTTCTCAAAATTGGTAATTTCTGGAGTTTATTTGCTTTGGGTTTGGTGGAGAGAAAAGAGGGATGGATGAGGACTACAAATCATTGTTGCCTTATTGTTGCTTATTGTCATTAACAGTTAGACTCCCAAGAAACAATATTTACAAGAATTCAAAAATTTGCTTTCCCCAAAAATCATTTGGATAGAGATAAAACCAGTCTGTCCTTGTCTTCAATCTTAGTTGTAATATCTTTTAGGTCAGGGGCAACAGGGGGACCTGTTTGGTGCTACGTATCTCTGGGGGGTGGAGTGATTAATTAATTCCTTTTTTTTCCAATCATGTAGCACCTGGTTCCACTTTAAAATTACTTTTTCCAAAATTAATATTATTGTTATTGCTATTATTATTATTTTTTTTAGTCACAGATGATCTCCAAGTTACTTTTCACCTCTGATAATTCCATGAATACCCTATTTCATTTCCATGTTGCCTTTGGAAATATGGTGTTTACTGTAAGATTTGTTACACCCCTCTTCCTCTCCTTTTATATCAAAGAAATAAAACTAGTTCTTTCTTATCATAGTATATAGCCCACTCATTCAATTCTGATAATATAGCCAAAGAGATGTTATCTTGTTAAAGAAAAGAGCTTGGGAAAGGATTCTAAAGCAGATGTGTGTGTTTTCTTTGTAGATGGAAAGGATGGGGAGGCTTTCTTTACATACCTCATAAGGCTTTCTGGAGCTAGTTATTTGTTCCCATTTGGAGAAAAGGTCAGGCAGCATCTAATGCCCTATCACCTGCATTCCCTCCACCACCCCCCACCACCCCACCAAACTCAGCTGTTCAAATAACTCACTCAACTCAGAGAAATAAGAATTTTGGGGCTATTCTTTTGATATCTGACTTAGATCAAGGCTCTGGAGAACATAATTTTCTTTTAAAACCTTGCCTTCTGGACTTCTGGTTAAGTTGGAGGCAGAGTAAGGAGCAGCAGCTTGATCTCTCCTAACTGAAGCATACAGGACTC
>NW_025363262.1:0-4766 GCF_016433145.1 Gracilinanus agilis
ATATAATATATAGGTGTATATATAATATATTGGGAAAGAAAGAAAAATGGAAGGAAGGAAGGAAAAAGAAAGAAAAGTTTATATATATATATATATATATACATACACACACACACATACATCAAAACATGGTATGGTTCTTTGGATCTGACTTATTAACTTGGCAGAAACAAATGGATCTTCTACTTCAGAACACAGGAAAAACTCATACCTGTGTATGCATGCACAAATATATATTTATGTGTGCTTATCTAGGCATGTACACACACACACAAATATATACTTCTCCCTTTCTCCTGGTGCTCTACCGAGCTGACCGAGCTTGTTCTTGGCCCAGTTTAGAAGGGGGTTCTCCTCTCTGACCCCCAGAACTGAGGGCCGCCCGTCTCTGACCAGGGATGAAGGCTGGTGCTGTAGCTTGTTACCGAACCACCCTACGGAGGCCCAAGGAAAGGGCAGAAGAAAGGGGGAGCCAGCTGGGTCCGTGTCCTCTGGGCTCAGGAGGTTGTGGTGTGGCCTTTGGGGAGTCTTTGCTTCCCCGCTGACTTGATGGTACAAGTAGAAGCACATATAAAAAAGAGCTGGCCCCTGACCAGGCCTGGACTATTTACATAGTGGAAACTATGCCTTTCGTTTTGCGTGCGGCCTATGAATCTCAGCAAATATTTTTAGGCCTCCCTGCATTCATGCACAGCCCATCAGTGTCATTCATCAGCTTTTAAGTTCTCTTCCCAGGCAATGAGCCACATTGAGAGGCCTGACTCAGAGCAGAGATCACTGAGCCTGTCTGCTTCCCCCTCTTGTCAACACAGACATGGCCAAAAAGAGAATCGTGGATTTTACAGCCGGAGTTTGGGATTAGAAAAATACAATTATGTGAACACACACATACACCAACCAAAAACCAACAGCCAACGAACCGTGCCTGTGTAAACTGATTCTCAGGGTCCATGCACACAGCAGAAGGGAGGAAGAAGAGCCGTGTGGCGTGCATGATCCATCGCCCCTTTGGGTGACCACCAGGGAGACGGGCCCTAAAGACGCTCTTCTCTAGACATGTGGTTCGGGGGGCCTTTCTGGAAAGGGACTCTGAAAGAGGGAAACGAGTCGGAACGTTTGGCTTCTCTTTGGTTCCCACCCGGGTCTAGCAGCATGGCTTTCCCCTAGGCCCCCTCAGATGGAGCCCGCATGTCCCACTCAGAAGGTGGCCCTGGAGGGGATAGACGGACCCCTCTGGTTCACAGGGACCAGGCTGGGCACTAGCCAGCTCACGTCTTCCAGCCACACAATCAAAGGCTCCCAGATTTGCGTTATCCTATCAGAAGCTGGGGCCCCTGCTTAGACTGGGTGCGAGGGGAGCCAGGGTGGGGGTACAGGAGAAAGCCAAGTTTTTTCCAAGTCTGACTTGAGCCTAAAAATATGTGTGGATCAGGCTCGGGCCGAGGAAATCGGTGGCTGGCCCTCCTTTCACCGACAGGTGTTGCCACCTCTGGGGGGGACTGGAGAGCCACCAGCACGCGTCCCATTCAGGGCGCCATGCGTGTTCGGTCTTTCCAGGATTGTGCTTTAGTAAGTTACCAAAATATGGGGTGGTTATTTGGAGTGACTCACCAGCTTGGCAGAGACCGGTGGGCCTTCCACGCAGGAGGCCGGGAGTCCCTCTGGGTCAAGACTGACCTCCTGAGCAGCCGGCCCTCCGGGAGGGACGAGCCTGAAGGAAAGGCCTGTAGGAGAGGCCTGTGCGTGTGCGCGTCTCCCGAGTGCGTAGTTTCCCACTTGACAAGCCCCACATTCTGGCTTTGTGTTGGAATCTCAGCTATTAGCAAGTGGGAGGCAGTCTGATCCCAGGGGCTGAGGGATAGCCTGAAAGCAAAGGGGGTCCACCGTGGCTGGCCAGCCTGGGCTGAATCTAGAGGAATCCCTTGTTCCCTCCAACTACCCTCTCTATAAAATGGGAAAAAAACACCTACCCCTCTCTAGCTTACAGGATTGTGTTAAAAGGGAATAAAAGAAAATGAAAACACTTCTTTTGCTGAACAAATTTAGAATAGAACTGCATAGCTGAAGAGCTTTTGCTTTAAAATATTATTATTAAAGGGAGCAGCTGGGTGGTTCAGTGGATTGAGAGCCAGGTCTAGAGATGGGAGGTCCCAAGTTCAAATGTGGCCTCAGAGACTCCCTAGCGGTGTGACCCTGGGCAAGTCACATAACCCCCACTGCCTAGCTCCTTCTGCTCTTCTACCTTAGAATCAATATATAGTATTAAGATGGAAGGTAAGAGTTTAAAATATATATGTATTATTATGAAGATTTTCTCTAATTAATTTGAAGGTAAGTAAATTGAATTCCGAATTCTGAAAACTGAACTCATTAGTAAAAGATTTCATATGAAGTTTTTTTCCTTTGGTGATTTTATTGGTGCTGGGGACTCCTGCTATAAAAACTCCCTTCACTAATAAAATGGGCAATTCATTTGCCATTTATAGTCCAAAAGAATTACCTTTTGTTATTACATGTAATTGGGGGGGAAATTTTTTTTAAATAATTGCCTAGAACATAAGTGCAGCATTTTAAAAATACATAGGAAAGGGGGCAGCCAAGTGGTGATTCAGTGAATTGAGAGCCAGGTCTAGAGATAGGAGGCCTGGGTTCAAAAGAGGCCTCAGATACTTCCTAACTGTGTGATCCTGGGCAAGTCACTTAACCCCCATTGCCTAGCCCTTGCCATTCTTCTGTCTTGGAACCAAGACACAGTATTCATTCTAAGATGGAAGGTAAGGGTTAAAAAAAAATACATAGAAAAGGGGACAGCCAGGTGGTGGCTCAGTGAATTGAGAGCCAGGTCTAGAGATAGGAGTCCTGGGTTCAAAAGTGGCCTCAGATACTTCCTAGCTATGTGACCCTGAGCAAGTCACTTAACTCTCATTGCCTACCCCTACTGTTTTTCTGAATTAGAACCAATATACAGTATTGATTCTAGATGGAAAGTGTTTATTAAAAAAATAACAGAAGAGAATAGAAGGAAATTCAGAAAGGGACAGAGGCGATCATAGTTTTGTTACTAATCTATTAATTTTAATATACACATTTTTAAAAAACCCAAAATGCTACATTGAGGGCAGCTATCCGGCACAGTGGATAGATGGTTGAGCCTGAAGTCAGGAAGACTCATTTTTATTAGTTCCAATCTGGCCTCACACCATTACTAGCTATGTAGATCCTGGGCAAGTCACTTAACCTAGTTTGCCTCAGTTTCCACATCTATAAAATGAGCTGAAGAAGGAGATGGCAAATCACTCCAGCATCTTTGCCAAGAAAACTTCAAATGGGGTCACAAAGAGTCAGACACGATTGAAAAATAACTCAACAACAACAAACACTGTATTAGTTCTCATTTCATATATAATTCTATTTTCTGTTATTTTTTTTAGAAATTTAAATGTTGCTTATGGATGCTTATGTTCCAAAATGTTTAATCTGAGAAGATAACTCAAAACCTCATAGTAACGTCAGACAGAGCGAATCTAGTCCTCTTGACTTTAAGGACAGTAGCTGGCTGGCTGTCCATAGTCTCTCCCACTCCCTGCTGCCTCTCATGAATTTTATTATTAATAACTAATTATATTTGCAATTTTATTGAGGCCAGTAGGTGAAGGAGTATCTGACTTGGAGTCAAATCTGGCCTCTGACACTCACTAGCTTTGTGACTGAGCAAATCACCTCACCCTTCTCATTCCCTCATCTGTAAAATGGGGATAATCATAACATCTACCTCACAGGATTATTATCAGTATAAAATGAGCTAATATTTATAAAACATTTTTCAAATCTTAAAGCACTATAGAAATGCTTGTGTTGAGTCATTTCAGTGGTGTCTGACTCTGATTCCATTCAAGGTCTTTTTGGCAATGATACTGGGGTGGTTTGCCATTTCTTTCTTCAGCTCATTTTACAGATAAAGAAACTGAGGCAAGCAGGGTTAAAGAAACTGCCCACAGTTACATAGTTAGTAAATGTCTAGGATCAGATTTGAACTCGGGAAGATAAGTCTTCCTGACTCTAGGCCTGACACTATCCACTGGGCCACCTAGCTATCGAGATATAAATGCTTACTATTGTTATTGGTGACAATAATAATTTATATTTAATTTAGAATTTATTTGTATTTGTATTATATTATTATATATAATATATGTTATATATTATTCTAAATTAAATTAGAATGATTATATAATATATTGTATTATATAATTATTCTAATAATTATTCTAATTAGAATTTTAGAATTAGAATACTTATACAATATAATGATATAATAATTATATATTATTATTCTAATTTAATTTAGAATTCGATGTTTATTTGGAGATTATAAAGCATTTGCTTCAGAGCAAGCCTGTGAGACAGCCAGAGCAGGTTTTATTTTCCCCAAGTAAGTATCCCAACTTACTTGGAGGGGAGTGTCAGAGCTGGGATTTGAACCAGGTACTTATACAGCTCTCCTTCTACCGGAGCCATTCTGCCTCTCATCCAATAGAACAGCTTCTCAGTTTATCCTCAGGAGCAGAAGAAGGCTCAAAAATCAGTTTGTCATATTAGACATCAGCCTTTCCCAAAGCAAGGCTTTACCCAACACTTAATGAGTCCAATCCAAGATGGCATTCATCTCCATCAGCTTCTCTTCTCTTCTCTTCTCTTCTCTTCTCTTCTCTTCTCTTCTCTTCTCTTCTCTTCTCTTCTCTTCTCTTCTCTTCTCTTCTCTTCTC
>NW_025363263.1:0-1797 GCF_016433145.1 Gracilinanus agilis
TATACATATACATACAAATATATACATATACATATATACATATACATATATATACATATATATATACATATACATATAAAAACATATATATATATATATGTTATATTAAGTGCCCAGTACATGCCTGGCAAGGCACATCGTGTAATAGTAATGGGCTTGGAGTCAGTAAGATTCATCTTCCTGAGTTCAAACTCCAAGCAAGTCTTAACCCTGTTAACCTAAGGTTTCTCATCTGTAAAATGGATCAGAAAAGGAAATAGCAAGCCACTCCAATATCTTTGCCCAGAGAACCCTAAACGGGATCATGAAAAGTCAGACGCAACTGAAACAATAACTGAACAAAAGCAACAAATGTGCCAGGAACGGTGATAAACTGCTGAAGATGCAAAAAAGAAGCACAAGACAACAATTATCCTCAAAGATCTTACAATGAGAGGGGAGGCAACATGCAAACAAATATATACACAAAACAAACTAGATACAGGGTAAATGGGAAATAATAAACGGAGGGAAGGCACCGGGATTCAGAGGGGCTCCGGAAGTCTTCCTGTAGAAAGTGAGATTTTAGTTGGGACTTAGAAGAAGCCGGGGGTTGGGTGGGGGTGGAGGGGTCAGCAGTCAGAGGAGGGATAACATTCCGGGCATGGGCCAGAGAGAATTCTCAGAAATGAAAGGAATTTTAAAATCTTATACCATAATAATGATACTATTGATATTCTGTAAACCACATTCCATTTTGAAAAGAAATTATATGCTACACTATTTCATGAATATATGTTTAATTATGTTATTATTTCTTTGACTACTGTTTCTTTAAGCATAATGTTGTTTCCTCAGGTTTTTTTTACAATATCAATAAAAATGATTATAACTATGGCACTGTTCCAATGGGGTGCCCTTACTCCCTCAGGATTCTCTTCAACCCTAATAGTCTGTAGGTACAAAGTTCAGAAATAAAGGGATGAGGTTAGGACACAAAACCTCTGGGCCTATTAAGTGGAAAAAAAAATTACCTGACACACTTGGGTCCATTTCTTCACTGTCAACATAGCTGTATCTATTTGTTTTAAATATATAACTTTGTATACAGCAAAGGTTTTTTAAAAAATTTATCTGATTTCTCTTATTTTTAATTAAAGAATTGAATTGATTGACATTTAAATTTATGATAGCTAAGTTTATAATCTATTCTATTGGATATGTAGAATATACATGTCTCTAATTCTTTACTCTTATTAGATTTGTTGATTACTACCTTGAGTCCTAATTTTAAAATAAAAGGAAAGAAAAGTGAATCAATTAAATCTTAAGGTAATACAAAGAAGAGAGATTAAAAAGTTCAAAAAGGGACATAGAGAAACAAAACAAATTTATTACTATCTTGCTAAATTTAATAAATGCTTTAAAATATATATATGTATATAAAGATTATCCTTTCATATGTGATTGTCTTTTTCTGTTCCCTGTATATGAAAATATGAATATTTAAAAGAACAGGACAAAAAGGAAATTTTAATTTAAAATATTTGATTCCATTTCCTTGCCCTTTTGATAATTTTATTTAATTTTTTATCTTTCTAATAATACATTCTAAGAGTTCTTGAATTTGCTCCATTGTTGTTCGAAGAGGCTTACTTTTCAATTTCTCATGGGAATTTGATTGTGTTACTTTTGTCAGAAAATACTTGCTCACTAAGATGACTCTTTTCACTGAATTTTAGTTAATTTTTAATTAGTATTTTTATCTGTCTTTATCAGTTATATTGTTTTGGTGTCCTTCCTATACAATTATGACAT
>NW_025363264.1:0-1434 GCF_016433145.1 Gracilinanus agilis
CATATATGACAAATGTATATTCCCTCCAGTTCTCTCCCTTGGAGTCAGTATATGTCCAAGAACCCAGTTTTGTTCTCTCTTTCCACCTATTCTACTCTTTTTTTATTTTTATGATACACATGTTGTTTATTTTTTCTCAATTCCATGTAAAAAAATTTTTAACACTCATATTTTTTTTTTAATTTTGCATCCATTCCATCCTAAGTAGAACCCATTTTCATAATGGATCAAAGCATTTCAAGTCCTAGTAGGGAACCATTGTACTTAGCCTATCCCTCTTTTCATAGCCCGTGATTATTTCACCATGAATCCTTTATCTTCTTTCCATTTCATTCTATAATACCTCTCAAAGTTACACTCCTTACTCAACCCTGGAATGTAAAATCTGTATTCCTAGTTACTGATACACCCAAGGGATTCCTAATCGCTTTAAGAGAAAAGAGTCATAGACTTAGAGATGGAAAAGAATTTTGAAGACGTCTATTCCAACTGCTTCACTTTATGACCAAATGAGAGAACATATGGAATGAGCTTTGCAAACCTTAAAACACTATATAAATGCTGACTATTAGTATTAAAGAAACAGACAGAGAGGTTCGTTCTTTTTCAGTTGAAGATTACATAGGTAATAAGAGACAGAGATTGGAGATAGATTTTGACTTGGGAAGAAACAAAGAGGCTATCTAATGCAACCTTCTCACTTTACAAGTGAGGAAACTGAGGTCTAGAGAAGCTCTCTGACTTTCCAAGGCCACACAAAAAAGAAGTAACCGAGGCAGGATTTTAACCCAATTCCTCTAGTCTCCAGAGTTAGAGCTCTCACCACTGCTCCACATCGTCTCCCAACTTATAGGTGGACTTTCAAAAACTCTGTTATCTGGCCTCTTAAGCCCACGTTGAGAATTCAAGCAAGTCCTGAAAAATAAGGAAGTAGCCCAAATCTGGGGTTGGAAGGAAACTCAGAGGCCACCTCGTCCAACCTCTTCATTTTAGAGGAGGAAATTTAGACTCAGGGAAATTAAGGGACTTTGTTCAAGGTCACATAGACAGGCTTGGAGTTGGCATTCGAATGGGGGAAGTGGGGTCATCTAACCAGAGCTGATGTTCTCTCCATTGAGCTATATGGTTAGTCAAAGCAAAACTATTCCTATTTTATTCTTTATTATGTTGATTTAGAATAAGGCAGAGGGGTGTATATGAGAGAGAGAGAGAGAGAGAGAGAGAGAGAGAGAGAGAGAGAGAGAGAGAGAGAACAAAAAAAAAGGCACAATATCATAAATCAAGGGTTATAATTTAGGACTTCTAATCCAACCCCTTCATTTTTATAAAAGAGGAAATTAAGATTCCAAGAGGATTAAATGATTTTCCCTAGGTTAATAACTGCAAATGATCTATATAAAGTGATTTAAGGTTTGCAAAGTGTTTTATATATAT
>NW_025363265.1:0-2690 GCF_016433145.1 Gracilinanus agilis
TATATATAATTGAAATAGCTCATCATTATTACATCATACCCAGCTTGGAATATGTATTCTAAATTTCTCTTCAATTTCCCCTTTCTGTCAATGTAGTCTATATAGTGTTGTATTCACATTGTATCTTGTCTTGGTCCCTCTGACCACTTTCTGGTCAGTATAGTAAGTTTCTAAGTTGCTTGTATAAAGGGTCAATAGTAGGAAATGAGATTGCAAAGGGGCACCTAGAATTTCTCTACAAACTGTTCCAAGGATCAAAGAAGCATAATGTACAAATTGAAGCATTTATTAACCAAAAATTACATCCTGCCACTATGTGCTTAATCGGGGAAAGCCATATAAATGGCTGTCAAAATGTTTGGTTCTATGATATGTACATTTCAGACCTCTACAGTTCCAGACCAACAACATTAAAGGTGCTGATAATTTTGTGATGATTTGCCTTATGGTAGCAAATTAATCCCAGTGTGGCAGAGATGAGAGTCTTTTTCTTCCCCCCAGAAACCCATAAAAATGAGACCTTAAACTCTGGTCCCCTAGCACTCTTCCATCCCCATCCCATGTATGCTGCCTTGTGCTCCCAACCTGAATCCATGGTTACATGAGTGATTACGCCCTTCTCCCACCATTCTCTCCTTCATGTTCCCTGATTCCATTTACCCATCCTATTGGTCCATCTCCCTGCCTTCCTCTATACCTATTTCAGACTTGCCACTCTACCCTCTGTGCCTAATTTTAAAAAATGACTATAGCCCTGTTTCCAATTGTCATCATGGTATTTCCTGGAGGGTACCCCAAAAATCTGGTATATCTGCCCCCATCCCATAATTTAATATATTAATTATCAATTAGATAGCCTGTTGATAAAACTCACGTGTAGGACAATTATTTCTCTCTGACTCTTAGACACTTTTGCCACTTTGAAGTTCAATCAGAGGCACTATTTTTTAATATTTGAGGGGGAATTTGGAGAGTGAGATAATCTTCTGTCCTATTCTGCCATCTTATGAGAATACTTTTAAAATTAGCTTTTACAAAGGAATATTTTCTTCAAACAAATAGCAAGAATTCCCACTCCAACATCAGGGAGTCATAATTCCTCCTTTCTCTATTCTTTCTCCCCTTTTCTCTATCATACTGGTATTAGATTCATAGCTTAGTTCAGTTCCTATATAGCATAGTCCCACCAAGTTTCAAGTCCAAAAGCACCCCTGGCTTTATGTCCTGGTACCCTGACTTCTCAGGGCCTCCCTGCTAGATTGGCAGCAACACCTGGCTTAGAATCTTGCCTCCAACATCACTATTGTATAAATTCCCAGATTTGGCTACTGGTGAGTGCTATTCTGAAATATTATAACTGACAAAATATATAATCTGATCCTGCATTGTGATGTGAAGATAACCTTGAGTTGATTAAGATGATGTCAGTAGAGGGGGCAGTGAGGTTGCTAAATGAGTAGAAAGCCACGAATAGAGATGGGGGTGCCCTGGATTCAAATCTGACCTCAGCTAATTCCTATTTGTGGGATGTTGGCCAAGTCATTTAACTCTAATTACTTAGCATGGAACTCTAATTACTTTCCACTCTTTTGCCTTGGAACTGATATGATTCTAAGACAGAAGGTAAGAAAAAAATAACACATTGTAGACTGTGCCAGTAAAACATAAACTTTGGAAAATTCTACCAAGCTAGAAAACACTTTGAATATGGTCCAGGTACCAGACTGTGGATACTACCTGATAACTAACCTAATAAAGTATAAAGAGCCTCATCACCAAAAGGATAGCCATTAGATTATAAATTACTTGGCCAAAATGATCTGTACAACAGATAAAAATATAAAATTCCCTCATTTAGAGCAAGGTATAGAACCTGAAGGGGAGGAAAAAAATAAACTTCAGAATATCTGAAAATATTAATTTAATAATAATAATGCATTACTATTTGCACTTAAAAGTTTGCTGAGCACTTTTCTGTGAGATAGGTAGTGAGTAGGATTTACTCCAACTTAAAATGAGGAAACTTAATAAGTTAATAAGTGTCAGAGGTGGAATTCAAAATCATGAGTCCTTAGAGGGCAGGGCTCTCTCCACTATGGTAGACTGCTGCACAAACTGATACATTGCTAGGAGTACTGAACCACATTCATATGGACACTACTGTTCAGCCAAATTGTCCTTCTTGCCATTCCTCAGATATAACACTGTTCTCTATCTCCAGGCTTTTTCACTAGCTCTTCTGTGCCTAGAATGTATTCCTTACAAGTGCAAATACTTGTATATATATATATACACACACACATAATATATATTCATATATAATAGATTTATTTAAATGTAAATATATATTTGTGTGTATATGCAGATATAAAACAAATATATATTCATTACATATAAATATCTGCATATTGATATGTTTATAATACGCATCATTATGTATTTATGTATATTTATATACTTTATGCTTATGTATTTTATATATTCACACATGTACATATATATGTATAATTACATATATAAATGCATAATTACATATATATAGACACATACTTATGTGTACTACAAGCCATATGATAAAAGCAATTTTATTTTATTTATTTATTTTTTAAACATTTATTAATATGCATTTTTAACATGGTTACATGATTCATGCTACTACTTTCCCCTTCACCCCCCGCAATCCCCCCACC
>NW_025363266.1:0-3115 GCF_016433145.1 Gracilinanus agilis
TATATATACTATATACAATACTATAGATCATGGAGAAGCACACTAATTAGTATAAACTTTGATGCTAAAGTCATTGGAAATGGCTCATTGGAATCATGCTCTCCTATTGCTCCCTTCCACACACATAGAAGTGTAACCAATAACTCTGAAAAAGCAAAACACTGACTTACAGAATTAAATAAAATAGAGCTCAGACTTTCATTAAAGGCTTTCCCCTTTCTGGTTCTAATTTACTTCCCTAACATTGTATCCTATGTCTCTCCTACTTGAACATTCCAGGTTAGTTAAATTACTATATTAATTCACTTGACAACACATCAAGAAATTTTGCTTATACTTTTATCCTTTCCTGAATTGCCAATATCCTGTACCCTTTACTCTTAGAGTGAATTGTCCAGTCGAGCGTGTTTAATTCTTTGTACTTGTAACTCCAGTGCCCAGTAAATTGCTATTTTTCAGCCCTTCAGTTATGTCCTACTCTCCATGGACCCATATGGGGTTTTCTTGGCATAGATACTGGAATAATTTTCCATTTCCTCTAGAGCAGATTAGGAAAATAGAGGTTAAGTGATTTCCCTAGGTTCAAAGAGTTAATGAGTGTCTGAGGTCAAATATGAATTCAGGCTTAGCACAGTACCTGGCCCAAAATAGGCACTTAATGAAAATTTGTTCATTGATCAAGATGGGACCTTCTCTTGTATTTGGATTTAAGAAATAACTTCTCCTTGAAGTTTTTCAAAATTGTCTTAGCTTATGGTAATATCTCAATCTCATTAATTTAGGAACTTATCTATATTATTTGTTTTAAAGATAAGTAACATTTAAAAAATGGTGTTTTGTTCTATATTACAATTATTTACAGATTGTTCCATTCTGTGTGATATCTTTTGAAACATAGGGAAACAATTAAGCAAAAATAACAGTACAGTGACCTTATCCAAAAGTACATAAAACATTCCATATCTATAGAATCCACATGGCTTTTTCTAAATCTTTTTTTAAGTAAACATAAATATATTTTGTGACAATGGAGGCCAAGGATAAGATTCTTGGGGGGGGGGAATGGAATGTTGGAATAGGAGCAGGAGACCAAAAGGCAGTTGGAAGAGCAGAAAGACTACTGGGAAGGAGTTTCCTAAGAAGGGGGTTTTTGGGGGTAGGAGCTCAGGGAGGGAAGATGGAGAAATGAGCTCTGAGCAACCTGAAGGCAATCCTTCAGTGTTTCCTGTTTAATACAGAAGATCTACTACCTTGTTCATTGCCAACAGAGATATCTGCATTGTCCAATACCATGCCCACCAGCTTTGGGGATTACTTGACTCCTTGGGAGCAGATCCCTGAAGTCCCAACTATCCATGAACCTTGCCTCACAGAGACCCTAATTAACTATAAACAGACTGAACTGAGATATTAGCCATAGATTTAATGGGAAGGGCAGGAGAAACTTTGGGTTGTCTCATGGGTTGACTCATACTCATACACATCTTCCCAAGGTGACATACCTAGAGGGTTCAAGCTTTAGGGCTACCTGCACCCACTGTCCACCACCTATTCCTTCTCCCTCACCCATTACCTTGATTATTCCATTAAATACCTTAAAGTCAGATAGTGTTTCTAATTATTTGAGAGACAGTTGAAGGAAGGAGTGTTACAGCTTAGTCAGACAGAGATCTATCTTTAAGCCTGACCACCTGTGGTGCAGAAGGGGGAGGCTTATGTGAACCCCGGTTCAGAGTAGCAATGAATTGGGTCACCACATACCCCAGCTTATGTGGAAGCCTTTCCTACAAACCTTGAGGGGCAGCAGTACCCCATTTCCCAAGGGGAACCCCATTTAGTCTCATACTATTAGTGACTTCAACAGTGAGTGAGGAGGGGTTTTCTACACCAACTCCATCTCTCCTCCTCTGCTGTTTCTACCTCTACATAGTCACAGAATACAATATTCCCTCTCCCACCCTCCTCAAAGCTCTATTAATCCCATTAATAAAGAAGGGAAAGGAAAAAAGAAATTACTTATAAAATTATGCATAGTCATGCAAAACCAACTGATTTCCAGACTCTATTTGTGTGATTGCATAAGTACATGTATAAGTACACACAATTATATGCATATACATGTATATGTGTGTGTACATATGCAAAATGATATGCATATATGTACACACATGTGTGTATGTATAGATTTAGATATTAATGTATAGATTTGGAGCACAGAATCATGTTACTGGTAGGTATCCCTTACACTGCTGCAATCTGGAAAATCCACATAAATATTTTTTGCCCTCCCTTCTGTAAAAAGGAATTCTTTATTCTTTTTTTTTTTTTAATTTAACAGGGGACCTGGAAGTCCTCTTACCATAGAGATGTGTAGGGATTAACCTGCCTACAGTGACAGGAAGTAGGAAGCATACAGACAGGAAATGAGGTAAAGAAAAGAGTATGAAGGGTTGTCAGTTGTGGGGAACTTGGCTGCTGGGAGTGTGCTGGGTTGGTGGTTGGCATTTAGTTGCTGGAATATAAAGCCAGATCTGAGCTTTCTGAGAGAGATTTTAGGTTTTAGCTTTTAGAGGGCTTTTTGAACTTTTTTTGTGTTGGGAGGTACCTGATCTTCATAGACAGACCTAATTGGGGTTGGATTAAACACTGATTGGGTTGGTTTTGATTGGATTGGATTAGGTTGGACTTTGTGGGGTAGTTAGTAATAGGTATATATAGGCAGTTTTAGGTAGTAATTATAGGTAGTTATAGGATAACTAGTATAGACTTCAGGAAATTTTCTTTCTCTTCCTCTTTCCTATATTTCCCTCCTTTAATATATTCTTTTACCGTCTCTCTTTTTTTTAAGAGTTATCCTTTTTTTTTATTTACAAAGAAAATCATAGTTCACTTAGAGAACCTAGGAAGTCAAGTAAAAATAAATGGAACTCATAAATTTATCAGCTTTGCAAGATAGAAAATAAACGTGTATACATCATCAGAATTTTTGTTCATTACCAAAAAATCCAGTAGAAAGAGATAAATTTCTTTTATTTCTTTTTTAAAACATTTATTCATATTTATTTTTAAGAAAAGTTAACATGGATACATAATTCATGCTCTTACTTTCCCCTTC
>NW_025363267.1:0-7664 GCF_016433145.1 Gracilinanus agilis
AGGAGGGAAGGAGGGAGGGAGGGAGGGAGGGAGGAAAGGAGGGAAGAATGAAGGAAGGAAGGAAGGAAGAAAGGGAGGGAAGGAGGGAGGAAGAAAGAAAGGAAGAAGGGAGAGAGGGAGGAAGATGGTAATCGTTTGGCTTTGAGAAGTGGGGACATGGCAAGTGCATAGGAGACGCCAGCTCTAAACCTTTGGAACTTTATAAAACCTTTCCCCGCTATGATGCTTCTCTTACCTCTCCTGGTTCATCCAGAATGGACATCCATCCCTTCTTAAAGTTGAGGAGATCGGGCTGGGGAGAAAGAGAGAAGAGAGAGCTGTCAAGAAGGCCTGAACCTGAGCAGCATGCCCAGCTCCTGACAGAGGCGAGTCATGGACTTGGGGTGCAGAATAAGACACACGTTCTTGAATGGGGCCAACATGGATTGTTTGACTATATTTACCCATAAGGGGGGGGGGTTGGGTTGGGTTTTTTGGTGGGGAGGGAGGGATAGGGAGGAGAAAGAGAAAATAAATGCTCATTAATTTAAAATAAAATTTTTAAAAATTGGCCAGACACGAGAAGAAGGAGTCGGGAACCATGAGCCTTTGCCAGCTATCACAACTCTCAGAACCACACACAGCCCTAGCTGGGGCCCACCCAGCCCGTGATACAGACACCCGGGGAAAACAGGAAAGTCAAAGGGGTTTTCTATTTGGGGCTGATGTGGGCACAGCCTTGCTGACTATGCTTAGGAACCAGAACCAGGGACTAAGGCTTTCCTGCTCTGCCTTCCTCAAAGGTTCTGGCCGTCCCTTAGGTGAGAGAAAGAAGGCTATCATGCTACTCTATGGTTTTGGGGGTTTCAAAAGCCCTCCTCCTCGGCGCCCCCCTTTACTCCTGATGGAGCTGAAAGGTAGTGTATAGTCAGAATTCCGCAGATGGACCTGGAAGGGAATTGGTTCAGAGATCTTCTAGTCCAACCCATTTTACAGACCAAGATAGTGACACACCAGAGAGCTGAAGTCACTTGTCCCAGATCACACAGGCAATAAGCGGCAGAGTCAGATTTCAAACCCAGATCCCTTGACTACAAATAGCCGGTTCTTTCTCTTACACAAGCCCTGCCCCCAACCCATCCCACTGATGGGCTCACCTGGTACGCCAGGATGCTGGGGACATTCACCTACCCCTCTCCTTCTAGTCCTCCCCCTGCCACTCCTTCACCCAATCTGCCTCTCCTGGGCAGTGCCGGGCACCCAAGGGCGAAGGAGCCAGCGGGGAGGCAGGAGGCAGGAGGCAGGAGCCCAGAGGAAAGCGGGGCCAGCGGAAGGGGGTCAGGGAAGAGCACTGGATGAGCCACATCCCTCCAAACGCCCCGGATGGGCAGGCTGGTTTTGGGGGCCGTACCTGGCTGTTGCTGCGGGAGATGGGCCCTGCCAGGTGGCCGGGGGCTCCTACCTGCCACATCCTGACAGGGTGGGATGACTGGTGGGAGGGGAAGGCTATTAAGGACCTCAGCAGCCCAGCGCGGGCTCTGCCCTCCCCAGAGAAGGAGATGCTGGCTCTGGCATCCTGCCCAACAGGACCCCCTGCTGCCTCCTCCCTCTGCCCAAGGGAACTCTCCAGCAGCTAAGTGCTACCCAGAGAGCTTGGGGCCCGGAGCCACAAGGCCCTCCCCACAAGACACACAAGCGGCCCATTGGCTACAGGACAAGCTCCAAGATGCGGGAGGCGGGCGCCGGGTCTGGGGGAGGGCGGGCCACCTGTTGCCATGGCCCTGAGCCTAGCCTATCAGGCCCCAGCATCACCTAGCCTGGGCCAAGGTGTCCAATTGCACGCAGGCTGGCTGGCTAGACCTTGGAGGCAGCTGGAAACCTGAGCTACCTGACCTGGGCTCCCACTCCTGCCTCTTTCCCAGAGGCCACCGCTTTGCCTCAGGCAGAGGAAATGACCAACCAGAGGCCAAGCTCAGAGGTCCAGGGGTCCGGCCACATCCCAGTGCCCCCACCTCCTTCCCTGGCCCCACCATCATCCAGGGCTTCCTCCAGACATGGCCCCAGAAAGCCTGGGGGCTCCACCTTCGAGAGAAACCAACAATCCCATTCGTAGGAGCTGAGAGACAACCAGAACAGCCCCCTCATTTTACAGAGAGGGACACTGAGGCCTAGAAAGGGAAAGCAGTGCGTTTGTTCACTCACAAACGACAGAATCAAACCCAGTTCCTCAGGCTCCAAACGCAGTGATCTTCCCCCGGCATCAATCATGCCCCGGCTTCCGAGGAAGCCAAGGAATTCCAAACCTGGGAGCCTTCCCTGCATTCTTCCTAACTCTCTCCAAAGGAATCCCCAGAGATAGGGCTCCTCAGTCCTCAGAGGCCCCCAGACCCACCCCTACAGCCACCCACCTGGACTCTTTGCTTACAATTTTTGAGAGAAGGAAGTGAGACAGAGAAAGAATAGATTTTTATGAATTGAAGAAAAAAAGGGAGCCGGCCTCTTTTGTTACAATGGGGAATGGATTTTTGGGAATTGGAAAAAATAAATTGGAAAAAATAAGCTCTCCTAGCCTCATTCATTTAGAGCTGGAAAGGAACCCAGAAATCATCTAGGACACCCCCCTCATTTTGCAGCTGAGGAATCCGAGGCCCACAGAGGCACCATGATTGAACAGGGTCACCCAGATGATAAATGTCAGGGAAGAGATTTGAACCCACACCATCGGACTCCAAACCAAGTGTTCTTTTGAATAGGCCCAGATGAGTACGTAGAGGTGTGTGTGTGTGCTGGTCAAATGAGTGGGCCTATTCAATACCCACTGGCCATGCCATATACTACTATTTACCGTCCCTTCTGCATAGGCAGGACAAGACAATGATGCACCCCAATCAAGGTATCCTTCTGTTTTGACCTTTCCTATAAATGGATGTCATATTTGCTACAAGGCTTGGTTTTTCTTTTTCCCTATTAGGGGCCAAGGAAGAGAAAATGGACTTTCATTGACTAAAAAACATTTTAACATAATTTTTTTTAAAGCCCTTACCTTCTGCCTTAAATCCAATACAAGGTATTGGTTCTAAGGCAGAAGGGGGTTAAGTGACTTGCCCAAGGTCACATAGCTAGGAAAGCCTGATTTGAACCTAGGACCTCCTGTCTCTAGGCCTGGCTCTCAATCCACTGAGCTACCCAGCTGCCCCTTAACTTAATTTTTTAAAAAACTGTCAAAGCTAGAAGGGACCAGAGAGGTCTCAGCTAGTTCTCTCCCCAAAGCATGGGACTTGTCTACAACAGCCCATTCATTTATTCATTCATTCACAAGCCTATGTTAAGGGCCAGGCACTGGGACCATAAAGACAGAAAATGAACCAGTTCCTGCCTTCAAGGGGCTGATGTATCCCCTGCCAAGGGCTCAGCCACTGTAATAATATCTATATGCTGAGGAATCAGACTCTTCTGGCATAAAAACAATATGTCAGTCCCTGAGGAATTCCTAATTTCATCCTCGTAGATCCTTGGTCCTTGAATGGAGACAGAAGCCCTTCTGTGCCTCCCAAGCCAGTTCAGTGCATTACTGAGGCCAAAGAAAACGATTTCCAGAGGCCAATCTCTGGATTGCAAATTGGTCCCCACAGGTCATAGTCAAAGGCTCCCCAGCCCTATATCCAAAGCCTTTGAGGCTCCGTGGGATGTCCAGAGCTGATCCTCACTGGTGCAGCCTCTTGGAATGCCTGACTACAAATGACACATGGGTGGCAGTGGTCAAATAAATGAAAATCTAGAAAAAAGCCAACAGGTCCCACTTTGTACCCTCTTGGAACTTACAGCCTAGGCGTTAGTCTCTCATGCCCACCCTGGCTCCAGCTCTGTCCTTCTGCCCTCTCTCTGGGCATCTGATTGGGTTGGATCCCCCAGCTCTTCCCCCAGGAAGTTGACTTCAAGTTCTTACTTCAAATATTCGACCTTCTTTGCCTCCACCCTTCCTTCCGCACCCCAGCCCGCTGTAGGCCTGCAGATTTTGTATGAATCAATCCCTTGTCTTCATTTCTTTCTTTCTTTCTGGCTGGTACCAACCCTGGGGGCCTGCTCCTCCCTGCTCTCAACAGGAGAGAGGGCCCAGCACTACTCCCCACTCAGCAGAAGTGGGAAAACCATGAAATTTGCTGACTGATACTGACACCCGAGAATACTTGCCCAGCCTGGTCCCTCCCATCTAATGAGAAAGACCTCAGCTCCTTCCTTGGGCAGTCTTTTCCTGCCTGGGCTCTGAACTCTTCTGACATGTTTCCCCCACCTTCTCAGGAGGATTTCCCCTTACAAATCATCTCATCCAATTCCCTCTTTCTACAGATGAGGAAACTGAGGCTCAGGGGTGTGTGTGTATGTGTATGTGTGTATGTGTGTTTTGGGGGGTGAATGACTTTCCCAAAGTCACTTGCTGTAAAGCGTTCTTTCCCCTTATACCAACCTATATTCCAGGCTGCTTGGGAGAATCTTACTAAAAAGGGGAAATGTGAGCCACCACACCAGGCTGGAACATCCCACAAGTCACTCCTTGCTTTCTCAGCTGTGGTGGAGAGTGGGTGTCTGGCATCCCAAGCCAGAGAGGGCCCTGAAAGTTCATCTCCTCCATCCCCCTGCCCTCAGGCAAGAGCCACATATCAGCTATCCAAAAGCTGTGACTGGCCACCCCCTTTTTAAAACCACCTGCAAAAGAGACACTGCCATCCCCTATCAGTTACACGTTAGCTGTCAGAGGATCACAGATTTAGTGCTCAGAGAGGCTAGGGAGGTCATCTAGGAGCTCCCTCTCTCTTTACAAACGAGAAAAATTAAGCCCAGAGATGGACACAGGTTTTCTTGGGTCACACAGTCAGGAATCAGAGACAGGATCTGAACCCAGGTCTCTCCTGATTCCAAAATGGTCAAACTCTTTGATAGACAATGCCAGCTCTCAGGTACCTTGTGGTGAAGACTACAAAATTTCATCTTGTTCTGTCCCCAGTAAAAAGGTAGCAAACAGTCACTTTACCTCTTGCTTTTCTCCCTCCTTGACTGATCTCAACCTCATCAGTTTTTCCAAGTCACTGGGAACCTCACACACTGTTTCCTCCTGGGCCTTCCCACGGAGTTGAAGATGCCCGAGGTCAGGGGGTGGGAGCCTGACACCAGATCCAGGACAGGCCAGGGAAGGGGAAGTCCTCAAGCTCTGGCCTCCTTCCCTAAGCCAAATCCAGCCTCAATGTCCTCCTGAGGACCACGAGTCCCTAAGCATCTACTCGGGTTACGGCAGCCTTCCGGAAAGGTCAGACACAGGGAGAGAGGGCGGAGAGAGCAAGGGTGGGGAAGGTGGACTTGGAAATAAAAGGGTCCTTGGGGAGTATCTAGTCTATCTCTCTCATTTCCCAGGGGCTGAGGTGATGAGATTTATACAAGGAATGAGAAGGGATTTGAACCCAGAACTCTCTCACTATTCTATGCAACCTCTCTCACACATAGGGAAGAAGAGACTCTTGTCAGAAGTTGAGATCTTAGGCAAGGGAGGGGAGTTGGATCAAAGAATAATTAGATTTAGCCCAAGAAGGGAGCTTAGATGTCATGCTGTCCACCCCAGTGACTTTAAAGATGAAGAAACTGAGGCCCAGAGATGGGAAATGATTTGTGTCAAGGCCACATAGGTAATAAGTGTTAGATCTGGGCCTTCTGTTCCCTCAATCATCCCTCCATCACATTATCCTTTGAAGGGAAGGCCAGTGGACAGCAAAGTGGTTCAGTGGATAAAGAGCCAGACCTAGAGACAGGAGGGTCCTGGGTTCAAATCTGACCTCAGACATTTCTTAGCTGGGTGACCCAGGGCAAGTCACTTAATTCCATTTGTTTATCCTTTACCACTCTTCTGCCTTGGAACTGATAATTATTATGATTCTAAGACAGAAGTTAAAGGTTTAAACAAAAAGAGAGAGAGAGTATGAGAGGGTCAGAGATTTAGGGCTGACAAGGAGCTCGGAGGTCATCTTGTCCCACCCCTTCATTTTGCAGCCCAGGGAGAAGAGCCTTGCTCAGGTATGAGAAGTATGAGTGCAAGTCCTCTGATTCGCAGGCCTGGGTTCTGACCACTAACAGCACCAGGATGGTTCCTGAGCTGGCAAGGGCTGCCCAGGATGGGACAGACATAATGTAAGCTGATATCTGACATTTGTGCAGCCATCCCTCTAAAATGAGAGCTCCCAAGCTCCTGCTAGTAACAAGAACTAACATTTAGCTGGAGCTTCCGGATGTGCCTAGCACTGTGCTAAGTGCTTTACAGTATCTCTCATTTGATCCTTGAGAGATAGATGCCATTCTGATCCCCATTTTTACAGATGAGGGACCTGTGGCAAACAGAGGTTAAGTGACTTGTCCAGGGTCACACAACTAGCCTGAACTCAGGTCTTCTAGGTATTCCAGGCTAGCAGGCATAAGAAATCAGGGACTGACAAGCCAAACTCCCAGCTAGAAACACCAGTCAGAGCTGATAACAAGCAAGGAAAGGAGCATCACCTTAGGAATGCATCCTCCACCTGCCCCCTTCTCTGCCCAACCTTGGGACTCTGACTCACTAGGCCCTCCCTTATCCTTCCACATCCCTGCTCTGTTAGATGACCAGGCAAGGGGCGTCTCCAAGCCAACAGGAAGGACCTAGAGGCTGCAGGATGTGAGGAGGCCAGGAGGAAACAGAGGCTCACGGCCCAGGGTCATCATCACCCCGCCCCATGTGCAGCCCAGTCTGGCCACTGCTCAGCTCCAACAAGCCCACTGTCAGCCTGACAAAAGGGAAGTACTCTAGCCCCTTGTCAGAGTACTAAGGGGGTATGTGGAGGGGGGAGGTCAGAAGAAAATGAATTGAGGCCCCCTCACATGCCCTAGAAGTCCCCACATGCTTTCCCTGCCTTGGATCCCCCTCTCTGGTGCCCAAGAGGAAGGAAGCTGGGGTGGGGATGGTGGCTGCTGTTTCCCCATACACACACACCTAGAAAGAACACTCGTCCTTTGCTGGCAGCAGGGTCTCGGGCAGCTTCCTAAGACATGAGTGGAGGGGGACCTGCCAACCCAGCCTCCCCCTTCTCGAAGGAGTTGTATCCAGGAGACAAGCAATGGCCTCACTCCTCTTCTCAGTCCAAGAGGCTGGATCCCACCCTATTCCCTGCTGACACTAGGCGGGCCATTCCATCCCATTTTAAACTCCCTTGCTTTCTCCCAAAGAAGCACAACCTTGGGTTTGGGCTTGGGTGCAAGTCCCCAGGCAGCTCACTTCCCCGAATTCCCTGGCCTCAGTCTCCCAGGAGTCCTTAACTGGCAGCCCCAGGGGGGGGACATCCCAAGGCTCGGCCGATCCCGGGGAGAGGCTGGCTGGTGGGGGAGGGAACCACGCCCAGCACCCCAGGAGCAAGTTCTAGCGCAGGCTGGACCCGCTTCCCTGGCCAGGGGTCAGAGCAGTCTGACAGCCCGCGGGAGTGAGCGCGCCCAGCCCCACGCCCAGACTCCGGGACAGCGGGGTCCCGAGGGGCCTCTCGCAGAGCTCGGCTCCCCTCTGCATTTCGCCCCTGCCCCCCTTCTTCCTCAGGCCAGATGGCGCACACTCGGCCCCAGTCCTGGGCCACCCCCTTAGTGTTTGGGGCCCCGCGGGGAGCGGAGGGAAGCGGGGCGGG
>NW_025363268.1:0-4578 GCF_016433145.1 Gracilinanus agilis
TCTCTCTCTCTCTCTCTCTCTCTCTCTCTCTCTCTCTCTCTTTCTCTCTCTCTCTCTCCAACTATCTATCTATCTATCTATCTATCTATCTATCTATCTATCTAGTCTAATGCAAAGTGGCTGCCCATCCAACCTCTTGCAAAGTCTAAACAATAGGCAGACAGCATCCACTTGGTTTCAAACTCTTTTTAGTGACTGTGGGTTTCAATGAGGAGACTATCACTCTGGGGCTTGACTCAAAAAGCACATTGCCATTGGCAAATAAAAACATCTAGAGAACCTCATGATTTTGTAGGAGATCCTGCTTTTATTTGGACTCTATACAGGGCATCCTCCACAAAATAATCAACATATTTGGGGAATATATATCTCCATGCTTAATCTCCTGCTTAATGCTAGTTCTCAACAGATTAATCACTGAACAAAATGATTTCTATAGTTGTATGTGTCATTTAATCTTACGTAGTCTTTAAAATATAACTCTTCATAAGTGAATATTAATAGATTCTGGTATGTTCATTGCTATGCATATATTCATATATATATATATATATATATATATGTATATCAATCAGCTCTTAAACTTTTAAACTGCACTAAGACTTTTGGGATGCCCTGCATATATGACATCTTTTACAGAAACTAGTATCTAGTAATCAGGAAACAAAATCCTCTCTTTTGAAGACTGTTTGCATAGATGCCCAAATACTAAATGGCATGTAAGAAATTAATAATTAAACAAGTAGGAGGCAACTAAGTGGCTCCAGTAGATCGAAAGCCAGGTCTGAAGATTGGAATTCCTGAGTTCAAATCTGACCTCAGATACTTCTTAGCTCTGCGACCTTGGGTAAGTCACTTAACCCTCATTGCCTATCCTTTACCACTATTTTGCCTTGGAACCAACCAACAGTATTGATTTTAAAATGGAACGTAAGGGTTTAAAAAATAATAATTAAACAATTGTCAGTATCCATCTCCTTTCTACTCTTTTTAATGATCGTTGGTTTTTCTTCTTTTCTTCCTTTTCTCTCTCCTATTTGTTCTCCTTCCTCTCCTTTTTCTTCGCTCTATCTTTTGCATTGGTGTCTCTCTTTTGCCCTTCTCCTCTTCTCATGTTTTAGACATGTCCAAATCATTGCCTAGGTCCATGAGTGACCTTCTGAGCTAACCATCCCTTAAAATGAAAATACTTTCTTTAGATCCTGATATGTTGTATGTGTATGTGTATGTCTGTGTGTGTGTGCATGTGTGCAAGAAGATAGCTTTTCCTCTTCTTCAGCTTTGTGTTGTATGGAAAGGAATATAGGAATTGCATTTTCTAGACCTCAGGAAAGTCATTTAACCTAGATGATGTTGATCATTATATTTGTACCATGTAAGGCATAGAGATGCTGTAAGGGAAACCCATAAAAAGAGTTTGGATCTGACTGGTAAAAAGGGAGCAACACATGCAAAATGAAATTCCTTTATTAAGCACCTTCTGTTTGCAAAGCACCAAAGGTGCTGGAAGTGATACAAAGCTAAGATAAGATGTGCTTTCTGTCCTCCTTGGTCAGTAGAAGAGAAGACCTCAGCAAAAGCTATGCCGATGATAAGTGCATTTGAGAAATATAAAACCATGTACTATGGAAGGTCTGAGGGGAAAGATCATCATACAAGCTAAGAAAGAGAGCTGACTTTGAAATGATCAGAACTTACATCAGATCCCAAATCTGCCACTAATTATCTATGCAACCTTGAGTAAATCACTTAATCTCTCTAGGCTTCTGTTTCCTGGTGCCACAATCTTTCTATAAAATAAAGGAGGTGAGCTAAATGACTCAGGTCTAGAGCTATAGTATGTTGTGATGTTCAGTCACGTCTGACACTTCGTAACCTCATGGACCATAGCAATCCATTGGATTTTCTTGGCAAGGATACTGAAATGGTTGGTCATTTCCTTCTCAAGTGGATCCAGTGGATCCTTTTGTCAGGGAGTTTGAGGTCAAATGACTTGCTCAGGGTCACACAACTAGGAAGTATCTGAGGTTGGATTTGAACTTAGATCTTCCTGGTTCTGGACCCAGTACTCTATCCATTGAGCCACAGTTTCCTCTATAGATGTATAGTTCTATGTCCATAAGCAAGGGGATCATGAAACCTTCCTGGAGAAAGGCATTTTAGTTTGACTTTAAAGGATAGGTAGGAATTCAACAGATGTGCAGGTAGGAAGGACATTACTGGCAGAGGGGACAGGTTAAGGGAAAGTATGGAGGAATGAGAATAAATGAAAATATGGAAGAATGTATATGGCTATAGGAAGGGGGAAGGGAAGGCTTGGCTAGAGAACAGGCCACATGGAGGGGCATAATAATAGAAGGAGCTAGAAAGGTATGAAGGTGCCACATTGTAGAGAGCTTTGAATGCCAGGTTAAGTAATTTAGACTTTACCCAGTAGAAAATTGAGAGCCATTGAAGATCTGAAAGCTGAGAGGAGGGTATGACTTTATTTAGGCATATGAAAAATTATTCTGGCAACAATATTAAGGACGGATTGGATTAGGAAAAGAGTAGATGTGAGAGAAAAGAAGTTAAAGCAATAATTCTGAGTGGTGGTAATGAGTGCCTCGAGAAGGTGGTGGCAGTAGGAATATAGGAGTGGACAGATTTTAGAGATACTTTGACTATATGCTCAATAGAACCTGGTTAATAATTTAAATGTGAAAAGTGAGGGAGAGGGAAGAGTAAAAAATACAAATATAAGAAGTTATGTGGTGCCACCGAAAGAAATAGAGAAACTGGAAGGAGGAGAGAAGATAAAGAGCTTGGTCTGGGACATGTTGAGTTAGAGGTCAGGAGGACCTCCACATAGAATCCTATAGAATTGGTTGGAATGTCCTTTCCGTATTTTCTACTGTAAGTAGTTTTTTGAGTTTTGGGTTTTTTTTTGGTGATGTGGGTAAGGAACTCAAAAGAGAGAATCATGCAATAGAAAGGATCCAGGCTATAGACACTGAGGATCTAGACTCAAATCCTGACTCTACCTGCCTGAGCATGGGCAAGTTACTTAACCTTTCTGATGCTCAGTTTCCCCATCTGCAAAATAAAGGAGGATGTTGGGTTAGGTGGCACAGGAATAGGATCTACATTTAATTATCAAGCATTGTGAGAGAATATAGAGTTCCATATAAAAGTGTTTCCCTAGATGAATGAAATTTATCCTTACTTTAAGTAGTAACACTTCAATTTAAACTATTTTGGCAAAAACCATATGAGATGTATCAGAGGCTTTCCTGTTCTCTTTAACATATAACATAATTGGTTTTTCTCAATGACAGTCATTTTATGATAGGGTGGGCTCTTTGCCCCATGTGAAATAGCCCTGCCTTAATGTTGGAGATTTTGTTGTTCCTCTTCCTTCCCAATGGGCCACCTCCAAACAGCATCCACTATCATCATCAGCATCTCATTTCTCATCTGCTATTCATTCTAATTTCTAAAGAACTAAAAGAGAAATGATCTAGCTAAGCATGCTAAATTACTTTTGTTTACCCGCAATTCTGAGATAATAGATTCTTGTCTAAATTGGGCATCGGGCAAGTCCTTTTCCTTCTCTAAGTCTGTTTCCTGTCTGCCCTGGGACAGTCATCTCTTCTTTGGGGTGTAACTGCAAAAGGTGGGAGTTGTGCACAGTGTTGGCTCATCAAAAAGAATAAGATGAAAGGGCCAGGCCCAAATACCTTGTTTTAAAAGTTTGCAAGCACTCTGGGCACACGGTGTACATGTAACAAACCTCAATTTTTTATCCCACTCAAAGCTTATATTCCTTTGATTTACTTTCTAGCTATTGGATCAGAAATCCTGATTTTGACCTTGGACTCACCTCTGACTCTTCCTTTGGATCTTGCTTGGTACATTTTAAATTCACTTCTTACCTCTGGCCCAGGAATTGTTCATTTGATAACCAATCTCCTTTCTAATCCTATGGCCCTATTCTTTCTTCTGACACTTTAAGATCAGAATATAGAGCTGCCGCTCTTCCCATCCCAGCTGGAGCGGGCCACAAAGTTTTAGTGTCTAGCATGAAAGATTCCCAACTTCACCATTATGCCACTAGTCCTTCTCTAGGTGAGTAGGAACAGGCCAATCTCCTGCAGGAGTGCATGAGCTTTATGACAGATATTTTTAAGATAAAAAATATAAAATTACAACTGTTTCTCCGTGCATGATTGAATGGTTGAAGTTTCAGGAAGATTTATGGCTGAGTAATTGGGAGTGTTACTGTATTTACTTTTATCAGGAAGGAGTGAGAAGTCTGCATAGTTGCAAAATACTAAGTAGGAGGACAAAAATAGATGTTGAGTGTCTTCTGGGTTATCATTCTGCTACCTTTCACAAATAATAAAATTAACTTTCAGAAAAAGCAACAGCTCAGCAGGGAACAACATTTTGTCTAAGAGCTTTTGCATATGTGTTGAAAAGAAATGCTTTTGCTTATAAAGTGTGGATATGCTACAGCTGGGACTACAATGTTAAGAATTTTTTCCTTCCTTCCTTTCTTCCTTCCTTTCTTTTTCTTTCCTTCCTTCCTTCCTTCCT
>NW_025363269.1:0-3220 GCF_016433145.1 Gracilinanus agilis
TATACAATAATAATATAATATAATAAATAATAATAAAAATAAAAAGATTAATAATAATAGGATTAATGAGATAAAGTAAGAAATTAAAGAATGCTTAAACAACTTGGACACAAATGTAATGGGATATCTCCATGCTGTAAGAAACTATGAATATGATGACTACTGAGAATCAAGGAAAGAATTATTTGAATTGATGCAGTGAGTTAAGCTGAACCAAGACAATTTATATATATATATATATAATAAGCACAACAATGTAAAAAGAAAGAACAATGAGCATAAAAAGGAATGTTGTAGAATTATGAAGAACGAGCATATCTCCAAAAAAGAGACATGAGAAGATAGCTTCTTCTACTTCTTTGGAGAGGTAGGAAGCCCAATGTATGGAATACTGCTTATTTTTTCAGTTTTTCTCATTGTATTGACCACTGATTTACTGTTTTCCCCTTTTTCTTTTTTTATTTATTAAAAATGTTATATTTGATGGCCCTCTGGAAGGGGGAGGAGGAGAAATTTGGGGAGAAATTTAGATAATGTGAAATAAATAAAATATTTTGACTATATTTTTTACATGTCAATATAATTCTTAATTTTTGTTTTCTGATATATTGCAATCCATGTTCTATTTCTTCCTCCCACTCATCCCCATTGACTAGGAAGGCAGGTAATATGATATATAGGCTGTACATATATTATTATATAATATATATTTCCATGTTCATCTTGTTGTAAAACAAGACACATATTGCTTACAATAGAAAAAAATCCATGGAGGAAATAAAGATATTATTCAATTTGCATTCATATTCTTTTTGTTCCTTCTATGGTGGTAGATATCCTTTTTTGTTAAGTCCCTTGGAGTTTTCTTAGATCTTACCTTGTTGATAGTGGTTGACATTCACAGTTGATCATCGTACTCATTGTTATTGAGTTTAACATTCTCCTAGTCTGTTCACTTCCCTTTGCATCATGTCCTATAAGTCTTTCCAGGATTTTTTTGTGATTATCTTTTTGTCATTTTTTATGGCCCAACAGTTATTCCATTGCAACCATATACCACAACTTGTTCAAACATTCCTCAACCGATGGACATCCCTTCAGTTTTCAGTCCCTTGGCACCACAAAAAGAGCTTCTGGAAATATTTTTGTACAAGTAGGTTCTTTTCCCCTATCTATAATCATTTTAGGATACAGACTTATAGTGGTATTTCTGAGTCAAAGGTTGTGCATAGTTCAATGGCTCTTTAGGTATGGCTCCAGAGTACTCTCCAGAGTAGCTCTATCAGTTCTTACCTTCACCAACAGAGTATTAGTGTCCCAATTTTACTGCATCCCCTCCAACATTTATCATTTTCCTTTTTACCATATATGTCAGTCTCTTGGATATGAGGTAGTATCTCAGAGTTGTTTTAATTTGCATTAAATTAGGTATTGTTTTATGCCTAACTTCTTCTCTAATGTTTTCCAGTTTTCTTACTATTTGTCAAATAGGCGGAGGGGTCTTAAGACTAGCTGTTATCACTAGGCCATGTTAATCAACAAAGACCAACTTATTGTAGAATAGAGCAGAGCCTGAATTTTATTAATAATAGCCTTTGTCAATTCAACTTGATAAGAGAGTCAAACTTCAGTGGAAGAAATGTTTGTGTTTCTATTCTTGATTATTGTACCTTAACAAATAAATAATTTCTGATGTAAAGAAAAAAAAAACTAGTTTACTATGGCCATTTACCATTTTGTGTTGTGTCTAATCTATTTCATTGGTCCGTCACCTTATTTCTTAGTCAGTACCAGATTGTTTTGATGATTGCCACTACATAATATAGTTTAACATCCAGTACAACTAAGCCACCATTCTTTATATTTTTTTCATCTACTTCCTTGATATTATGGGTCTTTGGTGCTTCCAGATGAATTTTATTATTATTTTTCTAGCTCTATGAAATAATTTTGAGTAGTTTGAATGGTATGGCATTGAATAAGTAAATTAATCTAGGAAAAATAGCCATTTTTATTATTCTAGCTCAGCCTACCCATAAGCAATTAATGTTTTTTCAGTTATTTAGATCTGACTTTATTTGTGTGAAAAGTGTTCTGTAGTTGTTATCATATAGTTTCTGGATTTATCCTGGAAGGTAGATTTTCAGATATTTTATGTTATCTACAGTTATGTTAAATGGGATTTTCTTTTTCTATCTCTTGGTGTTGGGCTTTATTGGTAGTATGGCAAAATCCTGATGATCTATTTGGGTTTAAATTCTGTCCTGCAGCTTTGCTAAAGTTGTTAATTGTTTCAACTTGTTTTTCAGTTGATTCCCTAGGAATTTTCTAAGTTTATCATCATATCATTTGCAAAGAGTGATAGCTTTATTTCCTCATTGCCTATTCTAATTCTTTAATTTCTTTTTATTGCTAAAGCTAGCACTTCTAGCAAAATATTGAATAATAATAGTGATAAAGGGCATCCTTGTTTCATTCCTAGCTTATTGGGAAGGTTTCTAGCACATCCCCATTATATATAATGTTAGCTGATGGTTTTAAATAGATGAAAATTATTATCTGGAGGAATGTTCCATTTATTCTGATGTTCTCTAATGTTTTAATAGGAATGGGTGTTGCATTATGTCAAAAGCTTTTTCTTCATCTATTGAAATAATTCTATGGTTTCTGCTTGTTTTGTTATTGATATGGTCAATTATGTGAATACGTTTCCTAATATTAAACCATCCTTGCATTCCTGGCATAAAACTCACCTGCTCATAGTGTATGATCCTTGTGACAATTTAATTTTCAAAAGAAGTGGTTGCAAAGAGACATCATAATATAATCAAAGGTAGATCATGACAAATTAACCTCATTTTTTTATAGTCATAAAGAGCTAATGACAGGCAGCATGACCTAGATGAGAAGAAATATGTTTGGAGTCAAGAAGACAGGATGTTCAAGATGTGATTTTGGGAATTAAGGGGTTTGTTTGCTATTGTCTTGAAATGTGTTATTGGAAATTATGGTACTTTATTTGAATGTGCATTGTGGATCCACTAATTTGTAAAACCCATTTACACTCACAGAAAATGAATCTCATTTTTGGGTAAAAATTCCTTCACTAGTTCTAAGCTATATATGTATATTTTTGATTTTTTTAACATTTATTAATATTCATTTTTAACATGGTTACATGATTCATGCTCCACCTTTCCCCTTCAACCCCCCCCCGCAC
>NW_025363270.1:0-2249 GCF_016433145.1 Gracilinanus agilis
CAATACTAAGTATTGGTTCCAAGGCAGATAAGCTGTAAAGGCTAGGTATTGAGGGTTAAGTGACTTGCCCAGGGTTACCCAGCTGAAAAGTGTCTGAGACCAGATTTGAACTCAGGAAGAGGCTCAGCTCTATCCACAGCACCCCTTAGCTGCTCCAAAAGATTTGAGAAGGTGTTACTATCACCCCGTTGGCCTTTGTTTTCTCTTCTCTTGTCTTTCAAACACCTTCTTCTTTCTTCTGGCAGATGAATTCCCCAGAATTCCCCTTAGAATGCTGAGTCACTGGGCAGTGTCAAATAGGGCTTAGGTCACTGCTTTTTCCATCTCTCACTTCATCCTGGGGCAAATGGAGCAAGTTAATTTTTAAAAAAATCTTTACCTTCTGTCTTAGAATGGATTCTAAGTATGAGCTCCAAGTAAGTGCCAGGCAAAGTGGCCTGCCAAGGACACAGTTAGGAAGTGTCTGAGGTCAAATTTGAATTCAGGTTCTCCCATCTCTATTCACAGAGTTACCTACCTGCCCCCAGAGTAAATTAATTGATTCACCTGCAGCCCTTAGGCACAGAATCTACCCCTTTGCATCTCTTATATAGTATCTTAGAGGAAAGAGGGCTTGGGAAACAAAAACCCTGGCTTAGCCCTGGTTCAGGGGTCATTATATTAGATTTAGAGTTAGAAGTTACCCTAGTGGTCATTTAGTCCAACCCCCTCATTTTGCAGATCAGGAAACTGAGACTCAGGGAGTTGAAGCAATTTACCTACGGTCACCATAGTAAATAGGAAAGCCAAGAGTCCAGTCTAGGACCTCTGACTCCTTATCTTGTGCTTCCCTCCCAAATGAGTCAGGACACACAAGGAATAAATTGTGATCCACTTTTTCCTCTCCTACCATCTCCTAATTGTGCCTATTTTAGGATCTCATAGCTCTGAAAGGACAAATGAGTCAGGATCTCTTGATTCTGAATGATGACCCTTAAGCAGTCATGCCTTACAGCTTTAGGGAAGAGAGGAAAATAAATGTCACTTGTGGGTAGAATTCACTATTGGGACTGGGCAAGCTATAATTCAAAATAACATCAGTCAACCAAGTGGTCAAAGTTGAATCACTTCTCTGGTTCTCAATTTGACCCCCTCTAGGAAACTACAAAGATTAATTACCAACCAAACTAAGCTTGGGTAGATGAAGAAGCCACCATGAAGGAGAGCTAAGAAGAGAAGCACAAGAAGCTAGGTGATTCAGTGAATAGAGAGCCTGGAAATTGGAGGTCCTGGGTTCAAATCTGGCCTCAGACACTTCCTAGCTATATGACCCTGAGCAAGTCCCTTAACCTCCATTGCTCAGCCCTTACCACTTTTCTGTCTTGGAACCAATACATAGTATTGATTCTAAGGCAGAAAGTAGAGGTTTAAAAAAAGAAGAAGAAAAAGGCCCAGAAATAGTCCCTTGCCTCAAAAGCCATTCCAATCCCCCAGAGAAAGAACTTGAGGGACTACTATGGGAAAAAAGGTTTATAAGAAGAGGCTGAAGGAACTGGGATACTTTAGGATGGAGAAAACAAGACTGTGAAAGAATAAAAATATCTATATCTATAATGAACTTTCTATCTATCTATCTATCTATCTATCTATCTATCTATCTATCTATCTATCTATCTATCTATCTATCCATCTGCCTATATGTCTATCTGTCTGTCTTTCTACCTGTCGGTCTATCTGTCTGTCTGTCTATCCATCCATCCATCCATCTATCTATCTCTATCTGGAACTTACTGTGGAGGATAGGAGAATGGGGATTCCGGTTTCAGCAAGGAATCTGACTAATCAATTCAGAAAATCACATTTTTTCTACCAGGAAAGATTTTACTTTTCATCCTGTATGAAGGAGTGAGCTGAACATCTAGTTTTCACCTCCTCCAGTTCCCTAGTCCTTTGTGCTGTACGCACGTGTCTTTGAGGCCTTCCAAGGAATTGATATTCTAGGGAAAAGACAGGGACCCTGTGGAAAACTGTGCTTTCAGCAAAATTTGTCTTTCAGGGCCCTGAACTTTTTGCCTATCTCTCCCCTTTCTTTTACTTCTCTTCTTCTCAGCTAGAGTTAAAAAATGTTTTCATGCTTTCCCTACTCTCTTCACTATGAAAGCCTAAATTTCTTTTTTTTTTTTTAAATCTTTATCTTCCATCTTAGAATCAGTACTAGGTATTGGTTCCAAGGCAGAAGAGTGGTAAGGGCTAGGCAGAGGGGGTTAAGG
>NW_025363271.1:0-2102 GCF_016433145.1 Gracilinanus agilis
AATCTATAATATAGTGCCAGAGAAGGCCTTAAAAGACAATAAATTGAAATCATCAGTTGCCTTTTAAGGAGTTATTGGGCTTCTTGGTGAGCAGAAAGAGAAAAGCAAGAATGAGTCAACTAAGTGGATTCTAAGAAGAGTCTACCCATTAGTTGTAGATGCTAGAGCTAGATAATGTTTCAAGTGTCAAGATATTTTCTTTGATGGAAAGTTGAGTATAGAAGAAGGAGACACTGTGTAATGGTATCAAACAGAAAGTCAGAAACAAGTCTGTTCTGAATTATGGGGGCCACTGTCCAGCAAAAGGGAGAGAGATAAACCTAGAGATCATCCATTTCCTGCTTAACACTCTAGCTATGGAGGACTCTAAGGAGCATCTAAACCTTAGGCCATTTCTTATGGTTAAGATAATCATAGTCAGCTTGGACCAACCACGAGCTAAGAAATTAAACCAGGGGAGTTTACAGTAGTACCAGGGGTACAGAGCTGTACATAGGTAACAGTAGAAGTGCTGGACCTAATTAGTTGTGATATTCCCTATCTCCCCTGGAAGAATCTACATGATAGTACTGTGCCCAGTGGAGGTGAAAAGTAAATAGTTAATTAGCAGCCTTTCCATTAAGAAGGTTTCACTATTAATGGATTCTGTTCTAATCACTCTGTGATCTTTATTACTTAAAGGAGTAAACTTAGTCAATAAATTCTTATTAAGCACTTCCTTTGTCCCAAGCTCTGTGCTAAGGGATGCAAAGAGAGGGAAATGACAGTCCACTTCTCAAGGAGCTCACAGTCAAATGGAGAAGACAATATGTAAATGACAATGCACAGATAAGCCAAATATAGGATAAATTTGAAATAATCAACATAAGGAGTATCTGAGTTAATGTTCCCCATTAGTAGGGTAAACCCAAGACTAGAGCCAAGAATAAGAGTGGTTCCAGAGTAATAGAGGGTAGAACCAATATTAAACCAAAGGTTATGGGAATTAATTCCCCTATCATAGAATCAGGGAACCTCAGAGCAGCAAAGCCACGAGAAACGCCTGAAGACAGGTAAAAGACAAGGATTGATGCCTTGTGCCCTTAGTCTATGGTTCCTTTTAGTTTTTATTTTCAATTTACTTATGTGTGAGTTATATTCCTCCTTTAGAATGTAAACTCCTTGAGGGCAGATACTGTTTCTAGTTTTGTCATTGGTAGTCCAAGCGCCAAACAGAGAGTCTTCTATATAGTAGGTGGTTTTTTTTTAAAGTCACACTTCTGGAGAAATTTGAAGAAGTGAATATGATAGACACAATTTCTGAGCATTTCTAAGTGGGGTATGAGGGTAGGGAGCCTCCATAAATTATAACCTATAGAGGAGTCTCCTCTTTAAATTTTTGGCCATCATCAGACATGGGTAAGTCAGAGATGAGGAGAAATAGTTTATATCTGGTTCGCTTTCAGCTATTCCCCTGAGTGTTTCTCCAGGCCTGTTTAAAAGTATATGGAAGTAGTCCAAGGGTTGGAGTTGGGGTTTGGGGAGGTTGGCCTAGGTGTGGACTGAGAACTAGTTTGAGCAGAGTGATTCAGCAAGTTGAGAACATGGTATGATCAGGTTAAACTGGGTTCCATCCCCCAGAGGAAAAAACTTCCCACCACTGCTCTTCATGTTGGTATGGATTGTTACATGTGGAGGAGCATGTAGACAGATACAGCCTGAATGACAGATGTATCCTTAGAGCACTGCTCCTGATACCAAAGAAACCCTACCAAGTCCTGCATGGCTATATCTGGTCTACTTAAGGAGGCTATTTTATTTTTATTTTTTGTTTTTATTTTTATTTTTATTCTGAATTTAACAAACACCAAATAAAACAAGAATTTCCATATGCATAGCAGAACAGAAAAAAGGACTGTACACAAAACCAGGAATTGTTGTTATGTAGAGCTTTTTTTTTCTTTTTAAATATATAATCAATTCAAAATTTCTTTCAAATTTGCCCTGCTTGTGTGTTATTTTTCTTCACTTTCCACCTGTTCTTTTCTGTGCATTTACAAATGAAAACAATATGTACACAAAATACTTCAGTGATCCCTTCCTTTCTTTACATTCTTTTCCTT
>NW_025363272.1:0-1398 GCF_016433145.1 Gracilinanus agilis
AGGGAGGAACGGAGAGAGGAAGGAACAAAGGAACAAAGGAAAAAAATAAGCTTTAATTAATTTTTCCTTAGGCCCAGTGTGGGGTCATGAAGACCCAAAAGAATGAGAGAAAAGGAGCCTGGCTCATATTTTAGATGATCAGACTCCCCACACCAAACCTAATCCACTAAATTACATGTAATGCATGCATTACAGAATACAGAGCTAGGAAAGAAGCTTCTTAGTGAACAGGAAGAAGACTCATTGTACTAACCCCTTGGGTCCAGAAGGGGTTATAATTATTAGATATATTATTTTGCCAAGTAGAATGTAATCTCCCTGAAGTCAAGAATCTGTTTTCTTTTTGTTTCTTTATCCCATTCCCTATATCGTGTCTGGCACAGAGTCAATGTTTCTGGAACTTAAGTAGTATGACCCTGGGAGGAGGAAACTTCCTTTTTTAAAAAATTAATCAATTAATTTATTAAATAATTAAATCAATAATCGGTTCTTTTGGATGGCAGTGCTAAGGCATAACTGGTTTATGAGGAACTGAGGGCTAATTCTTGGGGGTCAGGACAAGGTGGGAGGCTGCCCATCTCCAGCAACATCTCCAGGGTCATGCATACTTTCTCTAGCAGCATTTCCAGGCTGAATGACTCATAGCTAGGTGGGCCAAGATCTGTGTTTGATGATGGCATGTGCTGAATCATCTCCCGGGAAAGTGAAACTGATGTTTGTCTAGTTTGCTTAGCTGGAGACCTTGGACTGGAACTGGGCAGTGTAAACACAGCTAAGCCAGCGGTGAAATGTCTCAGGAAGGGTGTTTTTAATCTTATCTGCCTTCTTTGTGGAGCAATTCACTGCCCCCACTGCTAGGTTGTCACTAATGCCTATATGATCTGAGCAAGCTGGGAAGGAGAGAATTACTCTTCACCCTTTGTCTTCAAGCCTTGATTGACTCCCTTTTGCTTATGGAGAGCCAGCCCTGTCCTAGGTACTACAGGCAGGGCTTTGGGTCATGCTTCTAGAACTAAAAGGGTCATCAGAGCCCATCTGATACAATCTCTCATTTCGCAGAGAGAGCTTCCATGCCTTGCCCAAGGTTACAGAAGTTGTCCCCCATGCCTGGAATTCTCTCCCTCTTCGTTTCCACCTCCTGGCTTCCTTGGTTTCCTCTAGATTTCAACTAAAATGCCATCTTCTGTGAGAGGCCTTTTCCAGTACTCCCAATGTCATTGTTTTCCTCTTTGAGGTTATCTTCAGTTTACCTTTTCTATATATTTTTTTAATTTTAAAATATATTCCATATATTTTATCTTAAAATATTTTAAAATTTAAAAAATATTATTAAAAATTTTTTCTTAACCCTTACCTTCCAACTTAGAATCAATATTATACACTCGTTCCAAGGCAGAA
>NW_025363273.1:0-1980 GCF_016433145.1 Gracilinanus agilis
TATATAACATATATAAATATAATAAAAGCTAATTGAATCTTAGATTTCATTCATAAAATATTGTTGTTGTTCAGCCATTTCAGTCATGTCCTACTCTTTGTGATCCTATTTGGGATTTCCTTGGCAAAAAGGATGGAGTACTTTACCATTTCCTTCTCCAGTTGATTTTACAGATGAGGAAATTGAGGCAAACAGGATTAAGCAGAATACCCCAGGGTCACATAGCTAGTAAAGTATCTGAACTCAGGTTTTCCTGACTCCCGACCCAACACTGTGCCATCAAGCTGCCCTTGATACAGTAACAGTGCTCTTATTTTAGTATATGTGCTGCTGAAGTGAACATTAACGGCTCTTATTAAGGCAATAAAAATGCCTGTGCCTCTTTGGGCCAGTCAAGTCAATTCAACTTATTATTATAAGAGCCTGTGTTGTGCAGAACAATATGCGAGGCACTGGAAAAAAAGAGAGAAAATTTGAACGTGGCATAGTTCTCGCCCTTATGGAGCTTACAGTCTAATACAGAGATATGGCAATGCACAAATGACTACCATAAAAAAAAGAAAAGAGAGGTAGACAAAAACCTATATGAGGTCTGACAAGGAAAGACCATTACTGGCAGAGAGAAGGGAGCATTTAGAAAGACTGGAGTTGGTTTTTAAAAGATACCTAAGAGTTTAATAGGAAGTGAATTCTGGGTGTCAAGTCTTAAGACAAAGGGAAATGTCCAGAGGAAGGAGATTGATGAAGGGTTGACATAAACTGAAGAAAGGTTTAGAAAATATGAACAGCAGAATATAAGCTCCTTAAAGAGGTGTGCGTGGGTGGGTATCCTCAGGAACTAGCATAATGCCTGGCAAAAATAAAGGTGTATTGAACTGAATGTTATATAAAGAATGTTTGAAGGAATTTGGAAAGTTTAAATTGGAGGGAAAAAAAATGTCCAAAACAGAACTCATTATCTCTTCAGCCACTTGTCTCTTAACCTGTCCCTCTTTGGAAACTACCCCCTCCTCTCAAGGTCACTGCCATTCTTCCAGGCACTGGGCTCACAGACTCAGTGTTAGCCTCAAATTCTTATTTTTCAACATATCTAACGGTGGCCCAATCTTATTTCTGCCTCTACAGCCCTCCCATGCATTCCTTTCTCTTTCCTCACAATCTACCATCCTGTTTGAGACCCTCATCACCTCTCACCTGGATTAATGTAATTCCTTTCTCATTGGTCTCCCTGGCCCAAATCTGACCCAATTCTATGTTTCATGAAGCTGCTTGAATGGGCTTCCTAAAATGTAGGTCTGACCATGTGTCTCCCGTATTCAAGAAGTGCCAATGGTTCACTTCTGCTATTAAGATCTAATCTAGGGGGCAGCTGGGTAGCTCAATGGATTGAGAGCCAGGCTTAGAGTAGGGAGGTCCTAGGTTCAAATCTGGCCTCAGACACTTCCCAGCTGTGTGACCCTGGGCAAGTCACTTGACCCCTTTTACTTAGTCCTTACCACACTTCTGCCTTGGAATTAATAGACAGTATTGCCTCCAAGAGGGATGGTAAGGGTTTAAAAAAAATCTAATCTAAAGTTCTATATTTGGCTTCTAAAACTTTGACAAAATATCCAAAAGCCACCTTTCCAAATTTTGTATTTCAAACTTACCTTCCCCACTCTCCGGACCTATTCATCATGACACATTTAATTCAGTGAGGTCAGCCTGGTCTTCTTCTATCCTTCTCTGAGCCTCTATAATGTCTGCCTCTCATGCCTAGAATATATTTTCTCCTTGCCTATTAACTTCAAAACCATTTGTTTCTTTCCAAACAACTTAAATGCCATCTTATTTTTGTTCTTATTTAGTAATTTTTCAGATGTGTCTGACTCTTCATGATCTCATTTTGGGTTTTCTTGGCAAAGGTATTGGAGTCATTTGCCATTTCTTTCTCTAGCTCATTTTACAGATGAGGATACTGGGGCAAAGAGGGGTAAGTAA
>NW_025363274.1:0-1112 GCF_016433145.1 Gracilinanus agilis
CCCCTGGCCCCACCTGAGTCCCTCCAGTCCAAGCACGGCGCGGATGCGCGCACGAACACCGGCGCCCCGCCCCCGGCGCCACGCACGCGCACATGAGGCCGCCGGCACCTCCCTCCCCCGAAGCAGGTGCGCCCACCACGCGCACGCTCCAACCGCCCCGCCCCGCCGAGATCCCCTGACCCTCCCTCCAGGCCTCCGCCTCCCGAATCAGCTGCACTCACCTGAGCCCCGCCCTGGGACCGCAGCGCTTGGGGCCGTTGAGATGTCTGGGACCGGCGCGTGGGACAAGAGCCTGGTCCTGCCCCTGCCCCGCGCCCGCCCGGAGAGCGCCGGGGCTGCCGCGGCCCAAAGGGCGAAGTAGGCGAGCTCGAGCGCCTCAGGTCAGTCCACCGGTTCGCACTAACGGGGCCGCCGAGAGCCCCGCCCCCTCCTCACGTCAGCATCAGCTCTGCCTCTGATTGGATAAGCTAGGATCCGTCGCCTAGCGACGCCCAAACAAGGTCGCAGTTCGAATCGGCCTCGGGCCTCCGACTCCGCCCCCTGGCCCAGGCTCCGCCCCGCCTCCCTGGCCCTCACTGTCCCCAGCCTCAAGTCCCTCCTCCAACCGGGCCTCACCTCCGCCTCCGGTTCCACTTCTTCCTCGGCTCCCGCCTCCGCCTCCCAGTCGCCGGACGGCCCCTCCCCCGACTCCTGGCCCCGCCTCCCCTGACGAGGCCGGACTTCTACCCCCCCCTCCCCTAAGCGACCCGCCCCCTTCCCGCCTCTCCTCCCCTGCTCCGGCGGGATAAGGGTCGCGGAGCGACGTTTCCTAGCGACGCACAAACAAGGGAACGCCTGGAACGCCCAGGAGCGGAGGCCCCGCCCTCAAGCCCCGCCCACCAGTTAAGCAGGGAGGTGGAGTTGGGGCTGCAGGGAGACCCGGGGAAGGAGACTGAGGCACAGAATAGACCTACGAAAAGTGGGTTCCGGCTTGGAGGGGCCCCCTAAGGCTGGGATGACACCCCTAGACCAGTCCCTCTGATCTCAGTTTCGTAATCTGGAAAAGGGGAGTCTGACCTCCAAGGCTCCCCGCTGTAGGTCCGGGGTCCAGACTGCAGCTCTCACGGACTGAG
>NW_025363275.1:0-1150 GCF_016433145.1 Gracilinanus agilis
CCCCTTGGTCTATTCCCTGGATCTTCAATTAACATAGATATGCACCTCCCGCTTTCACCCTGAGAAGCTTTGGGTCTTACCTAATCTAATCATCCTTTGAATTCCACAGATCATCCCTTATACTCCCCCCAACCCAATGAATTATCTCATTCCTGAATCACCTTATCCCTTCTTTTTTATCCTGTAACCCATCTTATCAAAGGGGTATAAAAACCCCAAATCCTGTCTCCTCAGGGAAGCAGTGTTCCAAATATTCACTGACTCCTGGCTATTCAATATTACCTCCAAATTAATAAATTCACCTTTTTATTTTAAGCTAAGTTTTGGAGTCTTGCATTCTTTCAAAGGAAACTTGTCCCAAACCTAGGGTTTCAACTCAAAGCTCTCCCACAATACTTCATCTCTGTCTATTGCTGTCCCAGGCTTCCTTTAAGTCCCAACAAAAACCCTCTTTTATAGGAAGCCTTTATCAACTCCTCTTAATTCTAGTGCCTTTCCTCTGTTAATTGTTTCCTATTTATCCTCTATATAGCTTGTTTGTACATATCTACTCACTTATTGTCTTTAGATTGTGAGCTACTTCAAGTTAGTTAGAACTTTCTTTTTAAACTCTTTTTGTATCCCCAGAACTTAGTATGTCTGACACATATTGGTGCTTAATTAATGTTTATTGACTGAGTGGTGCACTTTAGGGAAGATACTGACAAATTAGAGCTTGTCACACTGGTGAGTGACCAGGAAAGGGACTTAGACTAAAATGAATGGGATTGATTAACCTATAAAAGAATAAACCATAGAACAACTTAATGACTTGATGAGGCTACATATCGGACTAGATAGATTATTGGGACTGGAGTCAGAAAGAATGAATCAATCATTCTTTTATTGATTGGATTCAAACATTCCTTGATTGATGGATCAATCAAATCAGCCTCAGAAACTTCTTAACTGTATTACTATAAGCGAGTCATTTAACCTTTATCTCAGTTTTCTTGCCCTTAAAATGAGGATTATAATAGTTCTTAAATCTAAGGGTAGTTGTATTACATGATATATATGTATATATGTACATATATATGTATACATATATACATATAAAACTTAGTGTAGTATCTGGCACATAATTCATAATAAATGCTTGTTCTTTTCT
>NW_025363276.1:0-1099 GCF_016433145.1 Gracilinanus agilis
TATATAAACATTAAAAAAATTTTTTTAGTTTTGAGTTCTAGTTTTTCTCCTTCATTACCAACCTCCCTTCCATACGCCTTCCCATGCTTCTTTCCTCCTTGAAACAACAAGCAATCGTGTGTGTGTGTATATACATATATATACACACACATATATATGATATATATTTTACGTATACATTTATTTAAATATGTAATCATGTAAATATTTTTCCATATTAGTCATTTTGTGGAAGAGTTCTTAAACAAACAAAAATCAAGAAATAGAAAGAAAGTAAAATAAAATGTTTCCTTCTGCTTTCAGACTTCATTTTTTTTTTCTCAAAGCCCACATGGCATTTTATTGGTTCTAAGGCAGAAGAATACTAAGGGCAAGGAATGGGGGTTAAGTGACTTGCCCAGGGTCACAGAGCTGGGGAGTGTCTGAGGTCAGATTCAAACCCAGACACTTTAACGCTGACCCTGACCATCGCATTTTTCATCATAAGTCTTTGGAGCTATCTTGGATCACTGCATTGCTGAGAATAATTAGACCAATACAGTTGTCAAAATATATTGTTGTCATTCTGCACAAAATTCATCTGGTTCTGCTCACTTTACTTAGCATCAGTCTATATAAGTCTTTCCAGATTTTTCAGAAATAATCCTGCTTGTCATTTTTTTATAGAGCAATAATCTTCCATCACAATCATATAGCATAACTTGTTCATCCATTCCCCAATTAAGGGATATCACCTCAATTTCCAATTCTTGCCTACTACAAAAAGCATTTCAATAAATATTTGTATTCAAATAAGTCCTTTCCTCTTTAAGAAAATCTCTTTGCAATACAGACCTAGTAATGTTATAGAAGAATGAGAAAGTATTCACTGTTTAAGTCTTTTGAGCAAAGTTCCAAAATGCTTTCCATAATGATTAGATCAGATTGCAACTACACTGATAGAGTTTAGTTTATAAATGTTCTCATGTTTACAAATGTCCCCATATCCCCTCCAACACTTAACATTCTTCTTTTATATCATATTAGCCAATATAATAAGTGTGAGGTAGAACTCATGGTTGTTTTAATTTGGATTTTTCTAGTCAAGAGTTATTTAGAG
>NW_025363277.1:0-1007 GCF_016433145.1 Gracilinanus agilis
CATATGTATATATATATATGTATACATATATACATTTATGAGGTGATGATCTTACGTTTTTTATGTGAAAGATATCTTAGCCCAAATATTTTGTTATTAATTTTTGTATAAAATGGTAGTTTTTACCCTTACTTCCATGTCTCATTTTAAATATATTTTTCTATTTCAATCACATTTTTAATATGTGGCTGGATTTTTATTGCAGGATTTTTCTTTAGGAGATTCTTTTAAGTTTAATTAGAATTTTAAGTCCTCAGAACTCCCAGATCAATCAGCTAAAGTATTCTTGGGGAAGGATGGTAGTCAACAGAAGTCATTTTTATTATTATTTTACATGGATGTTAATCATGAAAGAGAGTTTTGCCTGACAGGTCTTTTAAATTATTATTAATTATTATCATAAAGCCAGTGATGCCCAGTGCAATCATAGCCAAAACAGTCAGAAAAGAAAACCACGAGCTGCATTCATAGCAGACCTGGAAGAGTTATCAGGATTGGGCCAGTGGACATTATTCTCTTAGCAGTTAGAAAAGTACAACTTGTCATTCTTCTTGAAAATTTCTGTTCACGTGGTTTTCATTTAGTTTGCATTCACATGCTTTTTTTAATTAAAAAAAAAAGTCATTCTGCATATTCACTGATTAGTTAGAGGTTAAGAAAAATACTTTGTAATTTTTGTTTGGCATAGAAATAGATGCATGCATATGTTTCTCCCTGTAGTCATCAAACGATATGTCTAAGTGCATGTATATCTGCAGTTGTGAGTTATGATTCCTATTTATATATTATATTGGGCACAAAATAGAAAAGGGTTTCTTTTGACATACTTTTGATGGGAAAGATTAATTCTTCAAAAATTATAATTCTTAGGATATAAATTATTCTGATTTGTTGCGAAAAGTTAAATCTGGTGGCCGGCTCTGGATCCAAGAAGATGATATGGCAAATTAAGCAAATTGCTATTAACTCTGTGTAAATTTCATTTCTGGTCCTCTCTGTGTCATTAC
>NW_025363278.1:0-2684 GCF_016433145.1 Gracilinanus agilis
TATATACATATATATATATATAAAACCACTGATCTAGAAGTGGAAAGGAATTCAGAGATCATTTAGCTTCTAACCCTCTTTTTATGGACAAGAAAATTCAGATCCCAGGAAGCTAAATGACTTGCCCAAGGTCATCAAGTGAGATTTGTATTTGAACTCAGGTCCCTCCTGAGGCAGTTTTCTTTTGACTACACCTTTCTACCTTACTTTAATAGTACATGAATAAATAATGATTTATATAATACATAGTATATATACTATATTAATAGATAATTAATATATACTACTTCATGTATTAACAGACTTTTTACATGGAAAATAATTTGATCCCAGAGTTAAACAAGATGGGTAAATTTGCCTTCAGATAATTGCAACAGCATTCTTTTAATCACTCCAAACTTTTCTTAGAAACAAAAGACCATTTTTAACATTAATATTCTACCATCACACCCACTTAAATTTCATAACACACTTAAATTTATGAAGAACTAAATATGAGGAACATTTAGAGGATGAGAGAAATATGGCAGAAAGAAGCAAACTTAACATACCAAGAAAAATAGGATTTCCAGACAAAATTGACTCCCATTCAGATAGTGTTAGCTTAGTTAGTTACCAAAGAAATGTATGATTGGTATCTATCAATCTCTGTCTCTGTCTCTCTCTCATACAGACACAAACACACATACACACTCATAATTGTTGCCAAAAAGATGTGATGACTAATGGACAACCTGTATGCTTTACTGGGATCCTTGATGTGTGAAGAAAAAATGAGCAAGGTCCTTAGCAAATTGACTTGATCCCTTACAATGAACTCGTAGGAGGATACCAACAAAAGTCATATAGGATGGTGAGGCATGAGTGGATTGTGATCTGCCTCATAGGAAGGAGTAGTCACATCTATGGGATAACAGACTCATTTGAATATTTGAATGAAAGAGCTGGGTATGGCATGGGTGGAAGTTAAAATTGTGGGGTACAAATAAAATGTTGGAATTATGTCTGTTTTTCTGTCATATGTATATCTTTTGTATTTAGAAATAGATGAGACAGCATCATAAACTTAAACATCAATTTTATTACAATACTTTCTATTAAATTCCACTAACTGGTTTTTTTTTTCATCCTTTGAGAAGAGGATCAATGACATCACCAGGGTGATATCTTAACTACTTGCTCATGAGTTAGATTTAAGTGAGGCAGAGTTGTGCAAAGTTGTCGGCCTCACTCTCTCTTCTAGTCATGTAAGTCTGGTGGTAGGACAAAAGTCAAGAACCTTGAGGATGACCTGGGATTCAGTAAATGACTTTACCTTCATGGCTATTGGAACAAATTATTCTCAGTTGTATGTTCTACTTAGGAAACTTCCCATTCTTGAGGAAGACATCCTCCCTTACTCACTGAAGGGTTTGACCTCTTTCAGTCACCCTCAATCTAGTTTAGCCCATCTGCTAAGATAGCTTTTTTGAGTATAGTCACTGGGCATGCTACAGCTTCTTGGAGTCACAGGTAAAATTTGGGTGAGAGATAGATACCAAAGGTAGATGAACAATCCTGAAAAGGGTTTACCAAACTCTTATGCTAGAAGTTCTAGTCTTCCCTGACCAGCCATATACCTCATTAAATTCCACAAACAAGGAAAGGAGGAATATAAAAAACAAAATAAATTTAATTTTGCTTTCTTTTCTATTTCTCTAATAATTTATATTCCTATTAGTAAATTTGTCTTCATATATATATTTTTACATATATATATGAAGACATTATACTCATACAGTAGGATATATATCCTACTGTATGATTACAGGGAAAAAGTAGGATAGTTTTTTAATTAGGTTAAAAAATCATCTAGTCCACTTAGAAATAATTTGGCTAATTTACTAATAGTTTAACATTTGAGAGTGATAAAAATAATTAAGTATTGAAGAGATGATTTGAAAGTTCCATTATCCACTTGATAATGAGAGAGAGAAAAAGATGAAAATGTTTAATCCAAATAAAACTTCAAACACAGTTGAACTCTATCTTCTGTATCCATTAAGTTGCAAGGGCTTAGCTAACATCCACGAGATACTGTAGGACTACAGGAATGTGATATATATATACACATACATACATATAGCAAGCATAAAGTGAACTTAAGTTCAAAGAAAGTACATTTTTTCTTTTATATCCATTGAAAGCAATTTGGTTTTCATTTTAAATTAAATTTAATAAAGCAGAACTGTCTGCCATAATGAGAAAAAATATTGGTACTAAAATTCTAATTCTGACCAATCACAGTTGTCAGTCAGTTGACTTTATTTTGTTCTCATCAATATGAAGGAAATAGAAATATTCTTCCCTATAATCTTGATTTGTTCTTCCATTTATTTATTGCTATTTTGATGCCTCTATGTTTTAAAAGCTTTGGAACTCTGTCCCTTAAAGCAGATTAGTACATGCCCTGCAACCTATAGTTATGAAGAATTGTCTATGACTTGTTCAAATTGATTTGTTCCATCAATAAGCATTTATTAAGCATCTAAAATGTGCCAAAGAAAAGCAAAACCAAATAAAACAAAATTGCCTCTCTACACAATGATCTCATGCTCCAGTGAGGAAACAACATATGAAATATATATATATATATACATATATATATATATATAAATGATATATAATAAAATTATTTATACATA
>NW_025363279.1:0-1363 GCF_016433145.1 Gracilinanus agilis
ATATATATGTATATATATATACATATATATAGTTTCTTCTTTAAAACGCCAACAGAAAAAGACATTCTTCCATAAAATTTTCCCTGACCTCTCCATTAAGAAGTGATCTCTGCACTTTTAATTTTCCCATGACATTTTCTTTAAACAATAGCTATGAATTTGTGACCTTATATTATAGGTGTTTTCTTTCTAGAGTTACAGAAATATATACATATACAAATAGTATATGTTCACCTAAACAATAATAGTATGTTTGAAAAGTTTTAGTGCTTCTGTCATCTATTAAAGAACATTTACATATACATACATGTATGTCCACACATTTATTTTACATTAATATATTACATATATGCACATGTGTATGCATGTCATTAGATAATGACCTATTTATTCTTCCCCTTCCCCTAAAATTAATACAATGTTGGAGATTTAGTTCTAACTAAATATTTACAATATTAAGTTAAATTTCTACTTTATAAAATACTGTCAGAAAAAAATACACTGAGTGTCTTCTCTGATCAGTGTCCTATGTTGAATATTACATTAAATACGCATTATTTGAATAAGACCTGTTTTAAAAGTTTTTCCAAGATTTCTATTTAATTATTTGACCTATTTTCATTCTTCGTCTATTATAAAAAAGAATGGTATCATTTTAATTACCAGTGTGGTAGAGTACTAAATTTATATAGAGTTGCAGTTTTCTTTACTCGACATGTTCTATTCATGAGTAAAAAATATCTTTACAATTATTTGATTCCACCACCAAATATCAATAATATGTAAATAAGTCTTGATTGATGACACATGTTAAAAACAGTGGAAATGCAAGTTAGCTATGGGAGGTTGTTTGAGGGGGTGAAGGGGAAAGTAAAAATATGAATCATGTAACCATGGAATTTTTTCCAAAAATAAAAAAAATAATTAAAAAACAAAAATTAAACAAAAAACAATTATTTGATTTTACCATTTTTCTATAAAGGTTTTTTTGCACATATGCATTTTATAAATCTTTTTAGTTGGTAAACTCCCAGATATTTAATGTAATTTGTACATTTTAAAAATGGAGTTTAATTCATTACATTTTTCCTTTTTTCTAATTCTTGAGAGAAATGCTAATGATTTTTCTGGAATCATTTTGTATTACTATGAAATTACTATAGAATAAAATAGTCAAAGAGCTTTTCAAATGTTAAAGGACAATGTAAATGGTAGTATATATTGATTTTATTATTCTATGGTTCTCTTTGTATGATTTGTTTTTCTCTGACTTGAATATCATAATCATATTTGTCTCATAAAAGTTTAGTACAGTTCTTTCTGTCTTTGTTTTATGTATTTCTTATATACAATAAATCATTTT
>NW_025363280.1:0-1447 GCF_016433145.1 Gracilinanus agilis
ATATATGTATATATACATATATATACATATATAAACTATGTTTGCTTGTTTCTATTTATCAGTTCTTTCTCTGGAGATTTTGAAGAATTCTTGATTTCTTTTTCTTAATTAAAATGTCCATTTATTTGTTTGTTTGTTTGTTATGTTAAAGTTCCCAGGTATTTCCCTTCTTTCCTTCCCCTCACTAGAGAAGGCATCACTTGATAAAAAATATATATCTATATGCAAAGCTATGTCTTGCTTATTTCTATTTATCATTTCTTCCTCTGGAGGTTTTGAAGAATTCTCTCAATTTCAAACACAATTCAGTCTGACAAGCCACCTAACTGTGTAGAATGGTACCTAACCCAGGTTAGGCAGCTGCCTTAAATTTTTCCAGATAAAGAAACATCATATTTTCCTTGCATGATATTTTCTAATGTCTCAAGGTCTTAGTGGTCCCTGAAAATCAAAGTAACCAAATGATTACGCATTGGTTGAAATTACTATTTTATGGAGCACTGGGCAGAGTACAGATGTACACACACACACACACACGTACACATTCACATGCCCATTGATATGCTGTAGAATTGTGATTCCAGTTACATTCTCATGTACAAATTCAAATCGAGAAAGTGCTCACAGGAAATTATAAGTTTGCTCGTAAGTTTTGTAAGATTTCCAGTAACTTATTGTCCCCTGTGACTGATTAACTCCCTTGGTTAAACAGTAGTGCTGTGAAGAGGGTCAGAAGCTTGGTTCCTGAGTGAAATAGCTCTACTGTCCTCCCTGGCTCAAGCTATCCCCTAGTTCAAGCCAAATGCCCTGGTATATATTCAGATATAGAGGGGAATAGAGAGTGTGAATGATTAGCTCAGGCCAAACAATGACAAAAATTTAAAAAATAACAAAAACAATAATAACAATAACAAAACCCAACACTAACAAATGACAAAAATAACAATTTTATAAAAAGCATTTGTCTATTTGGTAGTGAGCCAGTAGTATTATTTTTGTGCTTTTAAAGGCTTCCATGAAGGAAGAGCCCATCTGCAAATGGGTCTGCCCATATGTAGAGAAAAGTTTGACCCATTGCTTTAAAAGCTTTAAAAAGAATTTAATTTAGAAAGCTCTTTTATTGAGTTGAGGGAAAGAGAGTTTAGAACCAATCAAGATAATGAAATAGTCTCCCAGCCTTTTCTTTTTCTTTTAACTTGATGGCAGTATTTTTATTTATCACTTACTTACTGTTAACTCCGTGAAGGTGATTTGAAAAATTAATTTACTTTTGAACAGTTGTAAATGGGGCCATTTTTTGGCACAAGTAGTTTTCCAATGACAAAGGGTACAGTGTACTGTTATTGTGGTTGTCAGTTTTTTGTTATTATTTCATGGACTGGAAGATGGTTCTCTATCACTGGTGAGAATGGTGTAGCCAATCCTTCTGTGGTAGGAGAAAAAGGAA
>NW_025363281.1:0-1857 GCF_016433145.1 Gracilinanus agilis
TTATTAAAAATGTTGATACCATAACATCATAGTTTTAAAACTGAAAGGCCTTAAAGGTCATTTACAACAAGGATTCTCACTCTGTCATAACTGGAAATTTATACAAAACTTTTTTCAAAACAATATTAATGAATAAGAGAAATATAAGTATAAAGGAAACTAATTATATTGAAATGTAATTATTTATATCTATACTTCTCTATTAGTTATCTATATTTATTTTTGTTATTTGGTCATTTTTTAGTACACTCTGACTCTTTGTGACCCTATGTAGGGTTTTCATGGCTAAGATGCTGGAGTGGTTTGCTATTTCCTTTTCCAGCTCATTTTGCAGATGATGAAACTGAGGCAAACAGGGTTATGTGACTTGCCAGGATCATATGCCTGAGGCCAGATTTGAACTCAGAGGAAAAGGGCTCTTTCTAATCCCAGGCCGAGTACTCTATCCACCGCATAACCTGGATGCCCTATATTTTATCTATATCTATATCTGTGTCTATATTTATTACAATCTATATTTTATCTATACCTATTTATATTTTTAATTATATTGAAAAAGAACCCACATTAAGAATTAGATTTATATAACAACCTCATCATTTTATGATCTGGAAGTTTAGGTAGAGCTGAGATTGAAAGTTAAACCTTCTGACTCCATATCCACAAGTTTCTCTACTGTAACGTGAAGCCAACAAAGTATATGTGAAGTGATCATGAAGTAAATTTACTTATGCCTCTGCTTAGACCCATGTGATAGCCTTTCAAATTCTGTCCCTCCTGGGCCTTCTCTTGTCCCTGCTACTCTTTTTCCCCAATTCCTTCAATGAATCATCTCAAAGTACTTCACCATCCTGATTGTCCTGCTCTGCACAATTTCCAGCTTATCAATGTCTTTCTTTAATTGTGACACTAAGAACTAAATATAATACATTAGATGAAATCTATTTGTAGTAGAGGAAAAGGGATGATTACCTTCCTAGGTCTGGAAAGTACACTTTTCACTACAAACCAAGATTTTTTTGTCTCTTTTTCTTTTCAAAGCCACATCATAATTTCTAATTTATATTGAACTTTCTCATACATTCTTATCTTGTATTTATGAAGTTGATTTTTAAACACAAGGGCAAGATGCTTTTTTTCTTGTTGAATTTCACTTTATTAGAGTAAGCCCAATGTTCTATCCAGTTAAGATTTTTTTAATCATCCCTCATCTGGTGGGTTAGTTGGCTCATCTATCTTTTTCTTAACTATGAATATGATAAACTTGCCTTCTGCATTTTTATTCAAATCAATCAACAGTGACTAAAAAAAGTTTTCAACAGTACTGGTTGTTGGACTATAGGGTCTTTTCCAGCTCTAAATGGACCATAACTATTATACTATATACTTGGTTAACTGGGGTTCCCTGGGAGGCTGCCCTAAAAACATCCAGCTAAGTTGGCATTGAACCTCTAGAAACTACATTTTGACTCCAGTCATCCAACTAGTTCCATTTCTGTATTATTTTTCTAGCCCACATATCTCTACCTTTTCCATAAAAGTAGATGATATGTGATACTCCATTGAATGCTTTGCTAAAAGAAAGGTTAACTAGATAAATAATATGCTCCTGACCTAGCAGTTTAGTAAGCTCATTTAAGAAAGAAATAAAGCAGGTCTGGCATGACCTTATATTGATGAAGCCATGCTGGCTCATTTAACTCACTGCTTCCTTTTCTAGATAATCACCAACCATTTCTATGTATAGGTCCCTATAATAGGTGATGTGGATACAGAGGTTTAAAATGATACAATTGCTACTCTCAAGGACCTTCTATACATTCTTGTAAGAGAAGGATATATATATATATATATATG
>NW_025363282.1:0-1274 GCF_016433145.1 Gracilinanus agilis
TATATATATATATATATATACTAAAAAGAAACACAACAGGACCAGCGATTTCACTGATGTTAGTAAGAGGATCTCCCAGTGTGGAAAGATGCTCCACCACTCTAAGTGATCTGTTTTGGAACTTTATTTTAGAGAACTTCCAAGGGCACTAAGATACTCCCTTTTAGTGGGAAGAAGATTATTTGTTGGAAAGGTTGGTGGGTGGTAGTAGAGACTGAGAAAGAGGTGCCAGTGGTAAGGTTCTGCAGTTCTGGGGGAGAAGGGAAGGCATAGTCTGGTTAGGTTATCCCCAATTCTGGAAATGCCCTCAGGCTATATCCAGTATATTATATGATAGTACTTGCCACCCTGCAAAATACAAGTCAGGACCTGAGATTGAATGAGTGATTGCGCTCTATCTGCCACACAGAGGACTGGACTTATGGTGAAAACATGACTGTGTTTTCCAAACTTTCTCCATTTTTGTCCTTGCTATCTTAATCTGTTTCTCCCTTCCCCTCCCCTGCCCTGAAGCCGAGTTTTCTTTAGACTAAGTTGTTATTAGATTTCTAATTCATTTCTTTGTCTTGGAAACTATTTTTCCCTGACCCAGAATTAGTAGGGTGCTGGTAGATATTTTATAACTGGGCGTTTGGGGAGAAAATTATACAGAATACATACTTTGAGTTTCATCTGCAGTATTAACATTTTCTCCATTACTTTCTTAAGTTTAGAAAATCATCAATAAATTGAGCTCTGGGGTGTAGAGTAAGTGCTCCCACTGAAAATTTAACAATGGAGATTTTTTAAAAAATCCTTACTTTTTGTCTTTTAATTGAAGACAGAAGATTGACAAGGGTGAAGGAATCAGACTTAGTGACTTGCTCAGTGTCACACTGCTAGGAAAAGTCTGAGGCCATATTTGAACCCAGGACTTCCTGAATCCAGGCCTGGTGCTCCATCCACTGTGCTACCTAGATGCCCTTAACATTTGAGGTCTGAGCTGGCTCCAGTATGCTCCTCTCGTTAAGACTATAGCACCAAAAGAATGGCAAATTTCTACTGCTGCATATCTATTTTATTATTGTTTTTATTCCTGGTAGCAATGTGGTATTATTGGTATGCTTTAAAAAGCATCTTTGAAATACTATCTAGGGAAATTCTACTTAACAAATCTACATTTTTTTCTTTGTTGAAGTTGTATATGGGGGTATATACATACATTTCTTTTTTCCTTCTTTTTATTTGAAAATGCAAATTTGATATTAGATATATATTTTAATATATTAAAATAT
>NW_025363283.1:0-1563 GCF_016433145.1 Gracilinanus agilis
TATATATATATACACATATATACACCTATATGCATGTATATATATTTAGATAAATATACAAAGTTGTTAGAATTCTATCTTACTCAAGAATAATTGGGAGAGAAGGGGAATAAGAGAAAGAAGATAGTAATAAAAGGGAGAGGGTATTAAGGGATGCAGTGTCAGAAGCAAAACAGATTTCTGAGGAGGAAAAGAATAAAAAGAGACAAATAAACAGAAGAAAATGTGAGAGGGAGATATATAATTAGTAATTAAAGTTGTAAATGGGATGAACTCACCCATAAAATGGATAGTAGAATGAATTAGAAACCAGAATCTAACAATTTGCTATTTAAAAAAGACATACTCGAAACAGAAATACCCCACAGAGAGTTAAAATAAAGGACTGGAGCAGAATCTAATATGCTTAAGTTGAAGTAAAAAAGTCAGGAATAATAATCATGACCTCAGACAAAAAAATAAGAAAAAATGGACCTGATTAAAAGAAATAATTAGGGAAATGGCATTTTATTAAGTTACCATAGACAATGAAGAAAAACTAGGAAGTTTTATAAGAAGTTTCTCTAATAATGTCCTCATTTTTCAAATATATAATTGACTCTTATTTATGAAAAAAATAAGATCTAATTGATAAAAGGTTAAAAGACACAAACAGGCAGTTTTCAGAAGAAGCAATCAGTTATCTATAGTCATATGAAAAAAATGCTGTCAATATTGATTAAAGAAATGTACATTAAACAACTCTTGGGCACGACCTCACACCTAAAAGAAATGACACATGCTGGAGGGTATGAAGGAAAAACAGGTACACTAATGCACTGTTGGTACAGTTGTAAACTGATCCAAGCACTCTGTAGAACAACTTGGAAACATGCCCACAGGGCTATAAAACTGCATACCCTTTGATCAAACAGTACCAAATCTAAATCCATACCTCAAAAAGATCAAAAAGGACCTCTATGTACAAAAATATTTATATTAGTTCTTTTTTGAGGTGACAAAGAATTGGAAATTGAGAGGATGCTCATCAGTTGGAGAATGGCTACTAAACAAGTTGTGCCATATAACTGTGATGAAATACTATTGTGCTTGCCAGGAAAATAGTTTCAGAAAAATATGGTAAGACCTATATGAACTGAGGCAAAGTGAAGGAAAAAGAATCAGGAGATTATTGTGCACAGTAATAGCAATATTATAATTATGATCAACTGTCAAAGACTTGGCTTCTCTGATTAATCCATAATTCTAAAAGACTAATGATGAAAAAATGCTACCCACCTTCAGAGAGAGATATGAGAAACCCCTGGGTATAAACTAAAGTATAATTTTATCACCTTCTTTACTTTTCTTTCTTTCCTTCCTTTTTTTTCAATATGACTAACTTGGAATTGTGTTTTACATGAATTCACATGTATAATTGACATATTTCTTGCCTTCTCAGTGAGTGGGGAAGAAATGAGAGAAAGGGAGAAATTTTGTAACTCAAAATTTATAAAGAAAAGTTTTTTAATATTATTTTAATATTATTTATTATTTGAATATTATTTAAATATTAATATTATG
>NW_025363284.1:0-3354 GCF_016433145.1 Gracilinanus agilis
CTTCTTTCCTTCCTTCCTTCCTTCCTTCCTTTCTTCCTCCCCCCTTCCTTCTTCTCTTCCTTCCTTCGAACTCTAAAGGAAAAACAAGCTCTGGAGTTCAGATCTGTGAAAACAGAGAGGGCTTTTTTAGAAGGGCCCTGAGTGGGGTTGCCAATTGCTTCAACCTCTGAGTTTCCAGGACACATTCATTGATGTCATTTTCCCAGCAGTGGGATCATACAACCAGGATGATATTGTAGCCTGATAACCCCAGCCACCTGATACTCAAGGCTGATATTTCCTTACAAAAACCATTTGTGCCAATGACACACAGAGAGGCTACTTATCTGGGCTGAGTTCTGCAGTGAAGTTGGGCATTGGATGTGCAGGCAGGGGTCCTTTTGCACTTGGTTTGGTTTTCACGAAATGCATTTAGAAAAAAAAAAGACCTCCCACCTCCCCCCTACCTTTTTTTCCGGTTCAATTTGTAAATGGCAAATAGTAAACTCCTGACCTGAAGAGAAACTCAATAAATCATTAAAATGCTGCTGCTTGCAAGCCAGGCTCTGACTAATTCCTCACATTCTGCATTATCGGATACATTAAAGACTTTTTGTTCCCCCTGCCAACCGCCTCATTCCTGTTTGCTCCAGCTGCCTTCTGCTAAATCTTACTCTGAGAATCAGCAGGACAGGATTTTCATTTTATCCTCATGTTTTGGGGAGGGGGATGGGAAGATGGTGAAACTCTCTTGTACGCTGGTATAGATTTATAATCAATTTTTGCATTTGCTGAGGGGCACAGTTGGGCAGTTAGCATGGGGAAATGGAGAAAGCATAGACCATGGGCTTAGAAGACTTGGGTTCCAACGTTATCTCTGATTCTTTCTCCCTGGATATCCTTGAACATGTCACAATTAGTTTTAAGATATGTAAAATGAGGTTGGTGGTGGATGGTTCTCTGAAGTGGCTTTCAGTTTATGGGTCTCTGACTTTTTTTTTCACAGATCTGACCTCCAGAGCTTGTTTTTCCTTTAGAGTTCAAAGGAAGGAAGAGAAGAAGGAAGGGAGGGAAGGAGGAAGGGAAGAAGGGAGAAAGGAAACTTCTATTTATCGAGACCATCAATTACTCCTTCTCAATTTTTCCAACACCTCCATTGGAGCCTTTTCATTGCATGCCTCCTTTTCATTTTGCTGTGGTTTTACATTTTTTTTTTATTTTTAAGGAGATTGCAAGACCTTTGAGTGAAGAATATATCTTATTACTATACAACCTTCCGTACCTAGGACCATGTTGGAGACATATGGCACAGGTGCAAGAGGCTGCTCCCTTGCCCCTCTCCATGCACACCTGAAGACATTTCTCTCATCACCCAGCCCTTTGCTCAGTAGCACAATGGGAGTGCTTCCTTCCTCCCCTGTCTGGGTAAAGGGGTGACTCATATGCGGCATGAAAGTTGTAGTTTGGGCACCCAGTCTCTAAAAGGTTCGCCATCACTGACCTAGGACAAGGCTGACCCCCCCCCCCTCCAAAATAGAGCAGGAAGAACATCAGGGCTCATCTAATCCAACCCATGTCTAAACATCAATTCTGCAACAATATGTTGCCCACAACAGGTCATCCAGCTTATATGTGTTGCTCTCCAGTAGTCAGGACTCATTATATCCAGAGGCAACAATTCCATTTTTGCACAGCTCTAATGGACATCAATTTTTACCTTTTATGGAAGCAAAACTACTGCCACAACTTCTACTCATTTTCCTTGACTTTACATCCTGAGGTCAAGAAGAACAAATCAGATCTCCCTTTCCCAGGACAGCCCCTCCAATAGTTGATGGAACTATCATGACCCATCTAAGTCTTTCCTTTGGTAGGCTACCAGCTCCTGGAACAGCTCAGCTTCTTCTCACTATCCTGGTGGCCTCTTCTGAGTAGCCTTTGACAAATCACTGCCCTTCCTAAAATGTGGCACTGTGAACTATATCTGGAGTATTGAATTGAAGTACCTCAGATATAGTCACAACAAGGCAAAATATAATGGAACAAATCACCTCCTTGATTCTGGATGGCTTACTTCAATGAACTTAGACAATTATGGTAACTTCTCCCTCTGCCTCTAGATTCTAAAAGTATTTGTTGACTCTTATCAGGCTTTCTATCTATTACAAGCTCAGTCTTGTACTTGAACAGATGATTTTTTTGAGCCCATATTGATTTTTACATCTCCCTCCAAAATATTTAATCCTCCTCTATTCATCTTTCCCTTTAACGGCATTCTCTTTGTGCAGAGATGGTTCTGGATTCTTAAGACTATGTCAAATAGAGCCCCAGCTCTAACAGGCATTACCTGGATGGAATTTGAACAGAAGCCCAATGAAGAATTCTGTGTCAGAAGACCAAGCTTAGTTTGCAGAAATTCATTATCGGATTGCTCACAAGGTGATCAGTCTTCCAGTCACGATGCTTGAAGACCGTCCTAAGCTATGGAGGGGTTGTGCTCTGAGTTATTTCCCAAAGTATTCATACTAATGAAATCATATCCTCTTTTTGACTTTTAAAGCCTTTTACAACCCATTCCATCTTACCTTTCCAGTCCTCTTACACCTTAACTCCCCAACACGTAGTCTTTCCTCCAGTGACACTGGCCTCCTTTCTGTTTCTCACATAAGACACTCCATTTTCCTGCTCTGGGCATTTTTCCCTGCTTTCCCTTATTCCTGAACTGTTCTCCTTTCTCCTTTCTATCTTCCAGCTTCCTTGTCTTCCTTCATGTCCTGCCTAAAGTTGCACATTTTGGTCTGCTTTAATGCTAGTGCCTTCCCTCTACTGATTGTTGTTTAGTCATATCCAACTCTTCATGATGCCATTTGGGGTTTTCTAGCAGAGACATTAGAGTGGTTTGCCATTTCCTTCTACAGCTCATTTTCAGATGAGGAAACTGAGGCAAAGAGGGTTAAATGAAACAGAGTTAGTAAATGTCTGAGGCCAGATTTGATCTCAGGAATCTGAGTCTTCCTAACTCCAGTCCTGGCACTCTATCTGTTGCACCACCCAGCTGCCTTCCCCACTGTTGATTATCTTTAATTTATCCTACACATAGTTTATTTATACATAGTTGTTTTCATGCTGTCTCCCCTGTTAGACTGCAAGCTCCTTTTGTGCAGGTTCTATTTTTTTTACCTTTCTTTGAGTCCCCAGAGCTTAGCATCATGCCTGGAACATCCTAGGAAATTAAAAAATGGTTATTGATTTGATTTGTCACCCACAGACATGTTAAATATGCTCTCCATGCCCATAACTTATCCAAGATATTGATAAAATTATTGAAGGACTAGGCTCAAGGATTAAGTTACTTCTCTAGAGATCTCCTCACAG
>NW_025363285.1:0-2037 GCF_016433145.1 Gracilinanus agilis
GGAAAAGGAGAAAGAGGGAAGGAAGAAAATGGAAGGAAGGAAGGAAATGGAAGGAAGGAAGGGAGGAAGGAGAGAAAGAGGGAAGGAAAGAAGGAAGGAAAGAAGACAGAAAGAAAAAAGGAGGAATGGAAGAGAAGGAAGAAAGAGAAGAAAAGAAGAAAGGAAGTGCAAAACCAAAAGTAGAACTTTAGATAGCCTAGGATGCTGATGAACAAAGGATTTTTTCCCTCCCATGCTACTTCACTACTTATTAATTCATCTGCATCTACCTTGTTAACGGTAAGGGTTTTCTATCAATTCTTGTCTCTTATTTTGGACATTGATGGCTATTAAGTTAATAATTTAAAATTAAATATATTCTCAGCTATATGATTATGCTTAATTATTAAGAAATGGAGGACACTAGAGCTACTCTTACGTCTGTAAGAAAGACACAATCATGCTTTATTTGAAGAAAGGTGAGTTAATTAAGGACCTGGGTTAATTGAATCATTCCCTTGAGTGACACTGCTCCAAACAATTTTCCCACTCTCTCCCACCCCCCACCAGTCCTGAAAGTTGCTGTAATTCTACTTTTCTTCTAATTTAACAACTTAGCTGAACTCTAAGAGCCTACAAGAGTTCATCTAATCATGGTTTCATGGACAATCTTCTCATTCAGTGCTACATGGAAACTTTTCACTTTATTTAGTCTTTGTTAAGTTTAGAACATTTTTTAAAAAGAAATGAGAAATTATTTCTTAAAATCCCAATTCAGGATCAAAAAGCAATAACAATAGTCCATCCAACATGAATTCTACCCAGAGATACAACTAGGGTAAGAAAACTGGAGCTTTGCCCCTAAATGCAGAAATTTAGAAAAAGCTCCTTCTCCCCCCCACCCCTTTCTGCAGGTAAAAGCTTTGTACTTAGTAAGATTCATCAGTAGCAGTCATTGAGAATAACTGGTTAAAATAAGAAGGCAAGAAGAGCTGAATAGCACAGTGGATAGAGCACCAGGACTGAAGTCAGGAGGACCTGGGTTCAAACCTGGCCTCCAATACTTTCCAGCTGTGTAGCCCTGGGCAGGTCACTTAACCCCAGTTGCCTAGCCTCTTTTGTCTTAGAACAGAGTCTAAGAGAGATGGAAAGGATTTTAATAATTAAATTAAAATCAAATCAAATAGGAAGGTGCACTTACAATCTCCTGGAAGTTCATCCTCCAAAAGGTTTTTCCCTGCTCACCCACTCAACTCAGTCTGCCATGTTCGGCAGAATTTCTGGTTATGTCTCTGATTTCACTTTATAAAGATATATTTATAAAATTTATAAAAATTTATAAAAAATTTTGCCATTAGCCTGGCATTCCAGATGAAAGTGGAGATCCAGTTTTGTCTCCAAAGCATACAATTCAACAAATATTTATCAGGGATCTACTCTATACCAGGCATCATGATAGGGACCGAATTCAAATCTAGCCTCAGATCCCTTTACCCTGTCTGCCTCAGTTCTTCATCTGTAAAATGAGCTGGAGAAAAAAATGGCAAACCACTGTGTGTATCTCTGCCGAGAACATCCCAAATGGAGGCACAGAATCAGACATGGATGAAATGACTGAATAGCAACAAGATCTACCAAGCCTTCAGGATACAGAAAAAGGCAAAAACATAACACCTGACCCTTGTATTCTTTTTTTTTTTTTTAAACTAATTCTTTCTGTCCTACTAACAGCTCTAAAACAGAAGGGCAAGGGCTAGGCAAACAGGATAAAGTGACTTAACCAGGGTCATACAGCCAAAAAGTGTCTGAGGCCAGGTCTGAACCCAGACCCTCCAGATTCTAAGACTGGTGCTTTATCTGTTGTGCTATACCTTGCTACACTCAAAGAGCTTATATTAGAATAGGAAAGACAAAGGGGTCAAAACCAGGCACATACAAAATGTCAACAGAGTAAGATAAGAAGGAAGCAAGGAGTAAGAAATGCTGAGCAGAGGCTCTAGCAGGACACCTTCCAGCTGAGCTTTAAAGGGTATCAGATAAACTAAGGTGAAAAAGGAA
>NW_025363286.1:0-1995 GCF_016433145.1 Gracilinanus agilis
AATATATAATTTATAATTAAAGTATTCATTGTAATATAATTAAAATATCAATTCAATCAATAAACCAAAGTGCAATTGCTCTGCACCCTCTATTTGTCAGACATTAGATTAAATATTGGAGATACAACTACAAAATAAAACAGTTCTTGCCCTCAAGGAATTACATTCAGTGGAGGGGAGCCACGTGTGCACATACAAGTATGTACAAATATATACAAAGTAAATACAAGGTAATGTGGTGGTGATGTGGCAACAGAGGGAACTGGGAAATACATCCTACAGGAGGTATTACCAGAAGGGAACTTTAAAGGAAGAGAGGCATCCTTAGAGGCAGAGACTAGTAGATATATTTTTTTGATGACTTCCCACATTTCCCCACATTCCAGGCATGGTAGATAACCTGTACAAAGGCACGGAGATGGGAGATATCACATGTGAAGAAGAGCAAGAAACCTGGACCACAGAGTACATGAAGGGCAGGAATGTAAAATAAACCTGGAAAGGTAGGTTAGAGCCAGATTGTGAAAGGCTTGAAATATCAAGCAGAGAAATTGGTATTTAATCTCAGAAACAATAGGGAGCCACAAGAGTTTAGAGAGCAAGGGAGTGACTTGGTCACTTTAACTGTGTAGAGAATGGCTTGGAGAGGGGAGAGACTTGAGGCAGAGACATCATTCGGAGGCCCTTGCAACAGTCCAGGTGAGAGGTGATGGAGACCTGAACAAAAGCGAGACCTTGTGAGTGGAGGGGATTCATGAGCTGTGGTTGTCAGGGTAAAATCCATAAGGCTTAGTATGTGGTTGGACCCTGACCTTGCTGTCCTATACACAAGACATTCCCTCTTCCCACTCTGGGTATTTGTACTGGCCATCCTCCATGCCTGGAAAGCTCTTTTATAATCAACTAACTAGAAGAGCAATGAAGCAGCTGGGTGGTGTGGTGGTTAGAGCATCGGGGCCTGGAGCCAGGAAGTCCTGAGTTCAAATCAGACTTCAGACATTTATTATGTGACTGACCCCAGGCAAGCCACTTAACTTTTCTCTGTCTCAGTTTCCTCATCTGGAAAATGGGGATAATATCTCCCATGGTTACAGTGAGGCTCAAATGAGATAAAAATTGAAAAATACTTAGCACGGTGCCTGGCATATAGAAGATACCACATAAATATTAACTATTATTGTTATTATTATTATTAGGATCATCTTTTCTTTTCTATTTTTAAACCCTTAACTGCATCTTTCAATCAATACCATAGATTGGTTCTAAGGCAGAAGAGTGGTGAGGACGAGGCCATGGAGGAGGTTAAGTGACTTGCCCAGGGTCAACACAGCTAGAAAGTGCCTTACGCAAGATTTGAACCCAGGACTTCCTGCCTCCAGACCTGGCTCTCTATTCATTGAGCCACCTAGCTGCCCCTTACCCATTGTTTTCCAAGAGGACCAATGGCATCACAAAGATGATGTCTTGATTTGCAATGAGTCAGATTTAAGTGAGGCAGAGTTGTGCAAAGTCATCAGCCTCACTCTCTTTCCCAGAGTCATCAGGATAACTGAGGCTGGCCTTGGATGCAGTGGACACACTAGGTGTCTTCCATGTCTCACCCAGGCCTAAGTACTCACAAAACACTTACTTCAGCCATTGGAACAAATGGCCATTGGAACAAATTGATCTCATTCCCCTATTCTTCCAGAGGAACTCTTCACATGCTTAGGGTAGATACTCTGCCTTACCACCAAATTGATGGTTGAGGCTTGTTGGTTACCCTGCACCTCCTTCAACCCATCTGTCCAGATAGTTTTGCCAAAATGTGGCTGCTGCACACCTACAGCTTCTTAGAGCCATAGCTGAGAGCTGGCTGAAAGATAGGCACCAAAAGTGGATGAGCAGCCCTGAGGAGAGCTCAACGAGCCCTCACACCAGAGGTGCTAGTTCTCCGTGAACACCCTACTGGCACTACTTCTTAATAAATGCTTATTTTTCTTCCTCCCCTCCTTC
>NW_025363287.1:0-1734 GCF_016433145.1 Gracilinanus agilis
CTCTCTCTCTCTCTCTCTCTCTCTCTGTCTCTCTCTGTCTCTCCTTTCTCTCTTTCTCCTTCAATTTTTCCTTTATCCTCTCTGTCTCTGTCTCTCTCCTTTCTTCTCTCCTCACCCCTTTCTTTCTTTACCCCCAAAAGCAGAACAGATAATCTTTTCCTGACCTGTCTTAAAGAACATCTTGCCATTTAAAAGATGAAAGAAAGCAAAAATAGAACTGCTACACTGATTTCAATTCTTATTACAAATGATCAGCAGCTCAAGTAGAAACGAACAGATTCTTAGGGACAAATAGGAGTTCATGATAGAAGAAATGCAAAATGAGTATAGGATGACATGTAGCCTAGAGTTTGCAAGAGATTTCAAAGGATTCAGAAAAAAAGATAGATAAGATGTTGAGGAATAAAATTTTACAAGAAAAGTTCACCCAAAGGAATGGGAAATTTCAAAGAATTAAATTCTGAAGACAGAAACAAAAATTGTCCCACTGGGGGACAAATAGAGAGAGCATCCTAAAGAGATCAGGGTGCCTACAAAGGGAGCTAATTGACCAATTTATATTTTATAAAGACACATATAGAAGATGGAAGCAAAAGCAAGTAATTGAAGGTGAATATTATATAATAGCAGAGTCCATTAGACTACCCAAGATGAGCAAGGGTAACTGAGAGATGCCAAATACAACAAAATGTGTCTTGGTTTTTACAAGCTTTGTGGGCATAGGGATTGGGTCAAGGAAGAAATATGACTCCTTCTGGAAGGTATGGGATATTGATAACTGATAGACAGACAGAAAGACAAATCTCCCAATTCCTATTTTTTTCCTGTTTCTCATCAAAGAAGAATGAGTTTTAAACCAGAAATAGTAGAACAAAATGGTTGGCAGGAATCCAAAAACTGAAATAAATGAGATTATACATGATCTTCAGAATCTATCTGTCCTCAGTGAGTTCAAATCAGCAGGTCCAAACAACTTGCCTCTTAGGGATACTACAAGAAATATTGGATGGAACGGATAACTATTTGTAATTTTTGAAAGATTTTGGAAATTGGAAGTGGATGACAGTGTAAGAGAAGGAAAAGCATGATAATTAAAGGGAAAAAAGAAGATTATGGAATCCTCAGACTAAACATGAGGACTTCGGGTCCTGAAAATGATAAAAAAAAGTGACCATGGCCAAATCAAGAGCAGGCCATGCTAACCTCCTTTCTTTATTCACAGGATAAATAGAAAGGTAGGTGAAGGGAAAGCCATACATATAGTTTAAATTTTGATAAGACATTAACCAGATTTCTCACACTGTCTTTTTTGGAAAAGATGGAGGGATTTAGGCTAAATATGATTTTAGTTAGGGAAACTCGGGACTAGTCAAATGAACTGACCTAAAGAGCTGTTAATAACAGGCCCCTGATATATTTGACATTTTATCAATGATTTAGATGAAGTCATGGAAGGCATTCTTGACAAATTTGCATAGAATACAAACCTGGGGAGAAATAGCTAATATATCAGATGACAGAATTAAGATTCAAAAAGAATTGACAGATTAGAATACTAGGCCCAAGCTCTGAATGAGAAAATAAAAAAATAAATGTAAATTTTGTAAACTATGGTTCAAAAAATCAGCTGAATAACTACAAAATGGTAGAATCATGCCTTGATAGCATTTCATCTGAAAAAGATCTGGGAGTTTTAGTTGACTGAAATATATTATATATATATATATGTATATA
>NW_025363288.1:0-1043 GCF_016433145.1 Gracilinanus agilis
GAGAGAGAGAGAGAGAAAGAGAGAGAAAGAGAGAGAGAGACAAAGAGAGAGAAAGAGAGAAAGAAAGAGAGAGAGAGAAAGAGAAAGAGAGAGAGAGAGTTCTGCTGGGCATTATGGGGTATGCTGAATTGAGGAACTGGTATAAGGAAAGAGCATTTTGATTTCTCATTTAAAGTCCCTGGGCCTCAGTTTACTTCTCTGTAAAGTGAGGGAATTGGTCAAGATGGCTTATAAGGCCCATTCTAGCTCTAGATCCATGATCCTGTGTGCATCCCTGGACAAATCATTTACATTTTCTTGGCCTCAGTTTCCTCTCTTTTAAAATTAGGAGATTAGAATAGATGGAATCCAAGACTCCTTCTAGCTCCAGAGCCACGAGTCTACGGGTGTTACTACATCTGGTTCCTGCCCGCCTGCATCCCAGTTTGGCCACACCATTTTGCAAAGCCTGGTAGCCCCTTTTTCCTTTCCTTTCATTGGAAATGAGCTTATAGGATCGTAGACCCAGAGACAGAAGGGAACTGAGAGGCCCTCATTCTAGCTAGTGGGCCTTCCTCTTCCCACCACCATAATCAAATCCTTATCACCATGGAATGTTTGCATGCTAGAGAGGTGCCGTGTGGCATGTTCAATGGCCTCTTTCTATACAAATGGAAGACAAAAGTCCTATGACATCTCTTGGAACTGTCCAGATATTCAGAAAAAAAAATCTAATCCTAATGATGCATATGAATAACATAACAAAGCAAAAGAATAGATAGCATGGGAACGTATTAATAATTGTGAACTTTCCCAAAATATCCTCTGCCATTTCATAATGATCCAAATATGGCTACTCTGAAATTGGCTTTTAAATATTAAGTAATTCTTTATGCTAAATAAATACATTGAAAAATATTTATAGGTATATCATTATTTATATATTTAAATAACATATATTACATATACAGCATATATTTATTTTTATTGTATGTGAATATATCAAAAACATAAATAAATAAGTATAACATAAATAACATATTTATTTTTAATATATGTGACTG
>NW_025363289.1:0-1134 GCF_016433145.1 Gracilinanus agilis
ATTTATATCACTTATTATTATACTACATTATAGTAATAAAATCTATGTAACTTTAATAAATATTAATTATTGCTAAATTATTGATACATAATAAAACAAATAAACTAAATTTAAATTCTTTGGTATGTGCCATTTTTCTAGATGGGGAAAAGGCACTTAGAGAGGGTCAGACAGCTAATTGTTGAGATAGGAATTGAAGTTAAGTCTTCCCTGACTCAAACTCCTGCTTTCGGTCCACTGTGCTACCTAAACTGCCTCCTGCCTCAATGCCCATTGTTTGTAAAATGTCTTTCAACTAATTGTAATCACTCTATGATTCTTTATTGTATACTATTCTCTTTCTGTGTGGGATTAAAACTGCCTATTCTATTCCTGATTCATATTTGTACTCTGGGTGAATTTAAAGACTTTCTTTCCCATTACTGTGTAGGACTTTTAGTCCTTTAACTTAAAATAAAATTATTGCTTGTGAATTGTGAATTCAAGGTGGGGTTAGATGTGGAAAATTGGGGTCCTAGTTGCTTTTTGAGATGACAATCTCAGAACAATGGATTCCAAGCAAACCTTAAAGGTAGGTAAAAGGTAGGTTTTGGCAAAGGGAATCAGCCTTTGGGGCCTCAATCTAACTAGCCAAAGAACTAGATGAAACATTATTTACTGCCTTTTGCTCTTCTGTGTCTCTGAAAAAGTAGGGAAGCAGTTACTGAAAAGTCATCATTTTAATACCATAAGCAAATCCTTTTCATATTGGTTTGAATAATACTACTGGAGAAGAAAGTCAGAGCTCTGAATTATTATTCTCAAATATTAAAAGCATCCCAGTCACTTTTACCATTTAAGTGGATAGCTCTAACAATGACCCGAGCGATGGAATTCACTTTTGGTGGAAAAATTGTTTCCATTAATGCAGAAATACATGGCATAGAAATCGAGTGAGGATGAAAATGTCATTTCTTTGCATTTATACAATTTCTCTTTTCTAAAGCTGAATCTACCTTGTAAGGGAAAGTATTTTGCAAATTTTAAAGACTTATATAAATGCTAATCCATAATAATAATGATAAAAACAATAATTATATATAATTATTTTATGATTATATTCCATATCACATACACTATATATTTTTATATTAT
>NW_025363290.1:0-1498 GCF_016433145.1 Gracilinanus agilis
GAGAGAGAGAGAGAGAGAGAGAGAGAGAGAGAGAGAGAGAGAGAGAGGAGAGAGAGCACAATGAACTTTGAGTCAAGACATATAGATAGGTTCAAACTTTGCCCTGATTCTCACTACTGTGTAACTAGCCATGGCTAGGTCATGGGGCAGAGCAGTCACCTTCAAGGAATGTAAAGACCTGCCGTGGCTTATTTCAGTCGTGTTCTACTCTTTGTGACCCTATTTGGGGTTTTCTTGGCAAAGTTACTGGGGCACTTTGCCATTTTCTTCTCCAGTAGATTAAAGCAGAGTTTAAGTGACATATCCAGGGTCACTCAACTGGGAAGTGTCTAAGGCCGGATTTGAACTTGCGTTTTCTTGACTCCAGGGCCTGTGCCCTATCCCCAGTGTCACAGCTGCCCCTGCAAATGAATGTATTTAGGTAGAAAACAAGCCCAGGCAGTGTGTATAAAACTAGAGGCTACGGTGGGTGGTGTAGACACTCAATGCTATCCGGATGGGCTTCCATCAGAGTAGGGGCCTCTGGGATATGGAAACCTCTTTCCCTTCTCCCCAAGCTGAAAATCTTAGCAAGCTGCCTGGGGCACGGGGAGGGGAGGGGAGGGCCTGGTCCAGGGCTCCAGAGCTGGCACGCGTCCAAGGTAGAACTTGAGCGCAGGCCTTCCTGGCTTGGCTGCCAGGCCGCCATGATGCCACAGTGGAAGAGGTAGGAGCGGCCCTGGTGCCTCCTCCCCGCAGAGGGTGAGGGGAAAGGAGAGGAGCGGGAGAAAAGGCTGGAAGGGGGTGTTAGTGAGACTCCATTTTCAGAAAGGCTTAAAGCACTACTTTGGGAACTTTGACCCAAGATCTGTAGGCAGGAAGGAATTGTAATAATAATAACAACAACAATTAATAATAAAAACTGACAGACCGAAACTGGGTTCTGGAGGTCACGCCAGGGGAGAACATGAGCCGGCAGGACCTACCCGGCTAGAAAGGTTTCAAGTACAGGCTTGGCCATGTTTTCTGGGTCTACCCAAATTCAGAGAGGCTCATTAAGAGGAATAAGGCTGCCAAGGGATGGATTTTTTCAGACATGTCACTGCTCCAAGGCTGTCCACTAAAGAGCAAAGAAACTGCAATCTGTATTGGTAGAAATGAAACGAGAGGCCCTTTCATAAAATATTACGCGGGGCAGGAATAGGGGCAGAACCTGTGATTTTATTGGTAGAGGGAACTGTGAACACGTTAGACTGGGAGCTCCTTGAGGGCAGCCACAGCCTTTTACTTTCTCTGTATCCTCAGTGCTTACTATTGTGCCTGGCACAAAGTAGACTCTTAATATATTATTATATTAAATTATTATATTAAATAATTTTAATAGTATATTAAATATCACATCATATTAAATAATTTTAATATATTAAATATATCACATTAAATAATTTTATTACTTATTATATTATTATATTAAATAATTTTAAGTATATAATAATTATATAATATGTGATATAAATAA
>NW_025363292.1:0-9567 GCF_016433145.1 Gracilinanus agilis
ACATATATATACATATATATGTATATCTTATATATGTAACTTGATAGAATAATAATTTAATCTAACCCAGGGATTGATTTGACCTACTTTTCTCAATTTTTTTTCTCTTTTCCTTAAAAAAAAACAATTTACACTTAAAAATGTGTATTTATTATTTTCCAACAGCAACACACAAATAGTAATATAGTTTAATTCTTTTAGAACACTAATAAAGTATCCTAATTTTTATCTAATCACATTCATTTTACATGTTCAAAATAACATATTATTTTATTAATTTTGCAGTTCATTATGGTTTTTAAAGAGAAATCATATATCATACTTATGAATAAATCTTTTCACTATCATCAGACTATTCACATCTAGGAATCTAATGAATCTATTAAAATTAGGCTCACTATTCTCTTCTCAATTTGCCTCCAATTAATCATTTTCCCTAATTCTTTGAAATATGCAGTTAGAAGTCTGTTTCTTCAATAGATATAAGCAAAGGCCATGATTGTTTAACACTGAGATAATTTATCTAAAATATTTAAAATTCTTACATTATATCCTTTGTTTTTCCCCATTTCTTTTTTAATTTAAATCAAACCTGTTTACTTTCAGTCCTAAGTTCTAAACCTGGTGAAAAAAAGGTGGAGAAACGACATTAATCATTTGGGAGTGGTCTTTGGAAAATCAAATCCACTCCAGGTTTTACTTTTAAACCTGGATAATGGTAGCAGAAATTTACAAAAGATAATGATTGGGAGTTTAAGGGTTAGGGAATGTCTTCTCTTTAGATACTGTCTTAGAACTGAGACTAATTTATCATTAAATTTAAAGTTGGTGACAATTTAGAAAATGATTGATTTGAGTAAATCTATACTGGAGGATATTTAAAAAATGTCCAGTTAACAAATTGAACATCTTATTAATAGATCTATATACTTTGTTTTCATTTTGATTTAAATAAATAAATGATTGTGTACACTTCCTGGTGTAAATGTGGATATATTCTCTTTTCACCCTTCTTCTTATTGGATCCTCATGTCTCTGAATAATCAGTATTCAGACTGGTTAACTTAGAACTTTAAGACAGTGCAATAAAACAGTGCCATTATGATGATTTAGTAGGCTTAAGAAGTGTGATGATAGCACAAATATGATTACTACATTTTTAAAACATAAGAAAACTTGTTGTTTTTAAAAGAAGTAAATCACTAGCCAATTTTCAAAAATTGAGTAACAGTATTTTTAGACAACCAAAGAACAATTTAGAAAATATGTTATCCATAATAAGGAAATACATCTTTTACCCATCTGTGATTTCATTCAAATAAACAGATGGTTGGAATATATATAAAATGACTGTTTTTGATTTTCTCTCTTGAAAGATGTAATTCAAGCAATGCCTTTCTCTATACTTGTAAGTTTTCCTTAGCCCCAGATTCTGTCAACAGTCAATATTACTAGACTAAAATCTCCAGTTTTAGTGGCATTCAATTTTGATGCTTCAGATTATTTGGAATAGTTATAAGGAAAAGAGAAGGACCAGTGTTGACCTTTTCTCCCAAAATAATATCAATTCTTTCATCTTCTTCATATCAGCCAAGGATTAACAGGCACTTTAAAATTCATTATTTATTCATGGACAAAAATAGTGTGAGACCTTTTCAGTCAGTAAACCAGAAACAACTTCTGTGCCCTAGATATACCTATATATTCAGAAGACTTTGATTTATTTACTATATGGGTAATTACTTATTAAATATTTCCTTTTCTTCTGTCCCCTTTCTAGATAGTTAATGTCTATGCATACTTCAAAGGTTAAATAACTAAGGTCTGACAACTTCTCAGTATCTTCTGCTTGATGATCCTTCTCCTTCCATCCACTTTGTCATTGTTCACAAAAACTCTCCCCTGAATGTCCTTCTTTTGACTCTCTTCACTCCCTTTTCGTTGTTGCATAACCTACAAAAGTTTCAATTATTATGTATAAATGGAAAACACTACACTTTATACATCCAACTTTAATCTGTCTCCTCATGTTCAGTTCTTTATTATACTTTGTCTGTTTTACCTCAGGACATCACAGTTTGGGAACAAGAAAGGAACTTATAAGACCTTGTGCTCAAATGACTCTTTGCAGATGAATAAACTGAAACCAGTAGTGTTAAAATAATTTGATACCTATAGGCATTAAAATGTTGGTGTTCCTGACTCTAAATACATTATTCTGTTTCATTTTATTGCTTGATGTCCACCTGGACCTGTTATAAAGAAGTAAGGTAATCTTGGTTAAGGGAGGGATAAAGATGGTGAGGTAATTGGAGGAGGAATGAAGGGGATAGCTGAGTGTAGGGATGAATGAGGTAGGTGGTATACAAGAAGGTATGGGAATGGATGGGAGTATACAGGAGGGCAGCTCAAACAGGCTTATTCACTGAGGCTAGAGATAGAGGATACTGGGAGGCAATAGGCTGGGTTCTTCAGGCAGGGAAGATATTTCTAAGATACAAAAGGAGTTGAGCCAGTCAGAAATATTGTAAATCTGGCTGGAGGGCTTTTCTTGTTAATTTCTAAAATCCCTTGAGGGAGGATTCAAAGGGCTCCTCCCTGCCAGTGAAACTAATGGCTGCAGGAAGTCTCAGGTAGGTACTTCCTGCCAAGATGGATGCCTGCATTTCCATCAAATAAAAAGAAAATAATTTCTTCCCTCTTCAACCCTTGCCTTAATCTTAAATACAATGATTCACCAGAGGCTTTGAGTAGGTAACATATGGGATTTATTAATGTCAGGGATAATCAGAAGGAGAGAGGGTTTTAGGGTTTTTTAAAAACCACTAGGGAGAAAGCTGATGGTGGGGGAAGGGTCACAGGAGGAGGTTAGACTGAGAGAGGCTGGCTATCCCAGTCAGGAAGGTTTGACTGTCTTTTGAAATAAAGCATTTATCAAATCACTAAATTAGGGGTGACTTGTTTTAGGATGCCCTACTTGCCTACAGAAATTAAACCCAAGATGTCCAACCACCAAGCCCACCCTTCCTCCCAGGGCCCAAATTGAAATTCATAGAAAATAGCAGGAATATAATATGGAGAGGTCAGGTTGAGGTCTAGAGAAATCAGCTAGGTCCAAATACCCCAAAAGACAGAAACACAGGCCAAGGCAGAGCCAAAAGCAAAGTCAACAGGCAAAGTAAAGCCAGAAGGCAAAAGCCTGTCAGTTGGAACTTCAGCACTATTTATAGCCTCAGGCTCCAACTGACTTTCTGAAAATTCTAAAACATAACTGCCAGGGCTACTTACAGATGAATTTGCAAGAGCTAAAGGTTTCTCCTAGTAACACTGCATTACAGACCCCATGTAATAACATGTATTCAAAATGTCCAAAAGAGATTTATTTATATCTTCACTAAAACCTAACTTATCTCCAAGGATCTCCATTTCAGTAGATGATATCACTTTCCTTCCAGTTATGTAGATTCTCAATAACACACATTCTTGATTCTTTTCTTTCCTTTAACACTCATATCAAATTGGTTTATTATTCTTGTTTATCCACCTGCAAACTACCTACCATCTCTCCTTCATCTACTCAGTTCACATTCTTTTCACTTCTTTATTCTAAGAATTTTGGTAGCTTCCTAATTAGACTCTTTCTTAAAATTATCCTTTATCAGATCTATGTGTATTGTTGTATTTGAGGTTACATATTTTCCTACATATTACTCTTCCATTTAGATCACACAATTCAATAATTTTCCTCCCTAATACATACAATACATACTTCCTTATCCTTCAATTTTTTTCTCAAATTGTACTTTATCAAATCTATCTCACCAATTCTCACTCAAAAGTCTCTGGCAATTCATTATTTTATTTTTAGGATAAAATATGAAATCTGATATCTGGAGATGAAAGACAACCACAATCATGTATTCACCTTTCCAGAATCACTTGTTTTTTTTTTTTAATTTCCCCATATTCTATTCTAGGTAAACTAGATTACCAGCTATTCTTTATATTTTCTACTTTATTATTATTTATATTTTTATATGTTGATATAATTTTTAATCATAATTTCTGACATTTTGTGATCCATGTTCTCTCTATACCCTTCTCCCATCCCCAAGTTGGTAGTCAGTGTGATACAATATGTGTTCCTTTATTCATTTTATTGGGAAAGGAAACACCTATCACTTATACTGGAGGAAAATCAATGGAGGAAAAAAGTTGAAGAATGGTATGCTTCAATCTGAATAAAGGATAGCCTTTTTTCAATGAGTCCCTTTGAGTTGTCCTGGATCCTTTAATTTCTGATAATAGTTAAATTGGTCAGAATTGATCATCTTACATTACTGCTATTACTGTGTTCAATGTGCTTCTGCTTCTGTTCACTTCATTTTGCATCACTTGATAAATGTATTTCTGGGTTGTTTTGGGTATTTTTTGGGGGGAGGGTGATTCTCTTGTTCATCATTTCTCATAGTGCAATAGTTTCTATTAAGATTATATTGCACAACTTGTTTAGCCATTCTCCAATTGATTGACACTCCTCATTTCCAGTTCTTTGCCTTCACAAAAAGAACTGCTATAGATATTTCTGTACAAATGAGTCCCTTTCCTCTATCTTCGATCTCTTTGGTATATAGACCTATTATTTACTACTTTAAATTCTTCTAGTGTTATAAATGGTGCAGGGGAATATGTATCTCTCTCCCTGATGGTATTGGGAGTTGAAGCTGAGTGGCTGAGGAAATCCTTGTGTCACACTTATGTTGTGATGGTGAAACACTCAGGACTCCTCAGGTAAATTAAGATGAAGTTGCTACACCCAACTTCAATATAACAGTGTCCCAGAAATAAGTAGATTAATGAATAAGCTGTGTTTTGTATTTCACAGTTCTTCTATCCACTTATTCTGTCTAATAGTGTGGATAACGCTATATTGACTGTGACTTAACTTCTAGATTGAATAATCCCTCTTCCTTCAAACACCTAAGGATATGTTGATAATCCTTAGGGTAAAAATGACATTCACCTAAGTTAGTTTCAGGATTTAATAATAACAAACTTAAGGAAAGGGAAACGGGGAACTAAAGGTAAGAGGTACAAAGGGAAAACTTTGCTAAAACTACAGATGACCAGGTGATATCAACTTGAAAATAATCAGTGTTTGAGAATAGCAGTTGTAGAGGTTTATCTTTCTCATTTGCAACTAGGCTGCTTTTAACCTGAACCAGGCTGTTGGATGGTATTGATGTTTCTTCTTTGATGATTAATAATTAAGATATATAGTATAGATTCACACAGGATTGAAACTAAGGTATTGATCCGTAATGGCTGCTGGTAACCTAAATTGATTTGGCCTACCCAACCACAACCTCCCACTAAAATCCTTTCTCCAGAATGAGACCCTTTCTTCCAGTCTCAAAGCTTCTTATATACCCTCTCCAGCAACTGTTTTTCCTTCCTGGCTCATGCCAATCTTTGGTTCATTCCAAATTCTAAACCGCTACATGTCAATCATTCCTCCCTCCATTTGTAAAGCAGAAATGATATTATGCTAGCTAATCTATATGATAATAATTAGTCATTTTAAGTCTCCAAGTTTCATTTTCCTCATCTGTAAAATGAGGAATTACGCTCAATGTCCTCTAAGTTTCTTCTATTTCTTGAGTTATCAATATCATCTTTTCTTATAGGGCTACAAATCATTTGAACTTATTGGGTCCCTTAAAGAAAACATTATTTTGTTTTGTTTTGTTTTGTTTTGTTGTTTTGTTTTCCCCTCTTTTAATTACCTTTTGGTGATTCTCTTGAGGGCTATGTTAGGGTAGCAAATTCTCCGTTTAAGTCCACTTTTTTTTTCTTTTTTAGTGCTTGGAAGTCTTCAATTTTATTAAATCACCATACTTTCCTCTGCAAGAATATAGTCAGTTTTGCAGTTTCTTCTATTTTTAAACCTATAATCATAAATTATATAGTGAATTGACTGTGAGACCTGGTAGATTTTGAAGACTTGAGTTTAAATCCATCCACAGATACTTAGTATCTTGGGGATGCTACACAAGTCAATTAGTCTCTGAGTACCTTAGCTGCTTCAAATATAAAATAAGTGTATTAATAGTACCTACTGTGTTGTTGTAAGGATTACATTATATAATATTTGTAAAGCAATTAGCCTAGAACCTGGAAAAAATAAGAAATTAATATATTTTTATGTCCTTCGTTCCTTTTTACTTGATATTCTGATTTTTGACTTCATGCTTCTTTGTAAGGAATTTCCTAAATCTGAAATGTTTTCTCTTTTCAACATTACTTTATAGAATACTTGTTCTTTCATGGGACATATTATGTACCAAACCTAACAGAAGACTTTCCTGTCCTCTGTCATTCTCCACTGCTAACATGCTTCTACCTTTTGAAATTATTTTTTGCTCACTATTCATTTAATTACATTTTTGTAGCTTTTATCCATTCAGGCATCTCTCCTGAGTGTTCCCTGAAGGACAGGAGAGATTCTTTTTTTGTTGATATTAATAAATACATGGCACTTTAAATGTAGCCAAGTTTAATAAATGTTGAATTTAAATTAGTGGTAAGCTGCCAACTAAAGAGTCAAGAGAAACTATGGTAGGGGGGTAGCTGGGTAGCTCAGTGGATTGAGAGTCAGGCCTAGAGATGGGAGGTCCTAAGTTCAAATCCTTTGTAGCTGTGTAACCCTAGGCAAGTCACTTGACCCTCTTACCATTCTTCTACCTAGAAGTTAATACACAGAAGTTAAGGGTTTATAAAATGTAAAAAAAAAGAAAGAGAGAGAGAAAAACTACAGCTAAAAAGAACATGGACAGAAATAAGATGTAGAATAGACCGAAAATGAAATCAGACTTCTTACTTCATACACTCTTAATGGTGTCACTACTTACTTGAAAGCCTATTTACCTTTTACACTAATAAAATTGAAAAAGAATATTAGCTGAATTATCTTGACCTAAATATTGTAACTGGTAAAACATATAGCTATCTTGGTTGTTTTTAGAAGCACAAATGTTTGCAGAAACTGGTCTCTCCTGAATTAATCCAGGAAAAAAACCCAGGTATTTTTTACTTTTATGGGATTCACTTAATTAATACCTTAAAACCTTTAAGCAAAATAGCTAAAACTGACAATCAAATAAATGGTTTATTCGTTAAGGCATAACATTTTTCTATCAAAAGAAGTTTTGTTAAAATTCTTCCTTCAATTCATACATTGATTCAAAAAATATTTTTAATGTCATTTTATCTGTAGAAGAACATTTTGCTACTCCCTTACTCTGCCTTCAAGGATTTTATAATATAGTTTAGACCACTAAGCATCAAGAATAACACTTATTTCATGTCAGAGAGCAATGAGACCTTTTGGTAGGAGTAGTGTTATTCAATGGCAGGGTACTAATACTGTACTTCTATAAGTACATGAAAATATCCAGAGTAATGTGCAATAATGGTATAAACTTCAGCTCTAATTTCTTTTCCATAAATCCTTTATAGGCTACACTGACAACTGTGACTTCTCCTTATTTGAAGATCATTTGGTAAAAATTACTTGTATTTATAATGTGTTTTTTGCATATATTATCTTGCATTGCTTTTGTTTCCCTTGGAAGAATGTCATCTCTCTCTCTCTCTAAAATAGAATGAAAGCTTCTTGAGGGCAAAGAACTCAGCTCTAATTGTCTATGATAAATGAGTTACATTTCTTTGTATGCTTCAAAAAGTTTTTCAATGAATTTTGAAGAAATGAATAAAAATAAGCTATAGATTACTCATTATGAAGATATAATAATAGAATCACATCACCCCTCCCCAATCTATTAGCTTTCATTTTGGGTGTATAAGATAAAACTAAATTAATAAATAATCTCATATATACTCTGTCTTTACAAAAAATGAATGGATTTAACTATAGCATGTAAGTATCATATGTTAAAGAATAATCATTACTCATTCCTCATTTCATATATTAACAATAGTCACAAATGATTGACAATTACCATATAAGCACATTCTCTTTAATACATCTCTCCTTTCCTAAAAGAAATTGATGGTGTAAAATTAAAAAAAAACAGCTTTTTTATTATAAATGATAATATGAATGGTTAAAATTTTTGGTAAGAGTTTGAACAAAAGTCAGGAGAGCAGTTTGGTAAAACATGAAACACTTAGGTTTATTTTGAGGAAAAGTTGGGTCAGAAATAGTAAGGAGCAAAGTGAGAGTAAGCTTCTGGTATCTTATAACTATACCTAAACCTATGAGAAAGAATGCTTTCCACATCCAGAGAAACAATTGTGGGAGCAAAAATACAGAAGAAAAACAATGGTTTGATCACATGAGTCAATGGAGATATGAATGTGTATGTAGACTCTAAATGATCACCCTAGAGCAAATATAAATAATATGGAAATAGGTCTTGATCAACGACACATGTAAAACCCAGTGGAATTGCTAAGGTGGGGGTAGGGGTTTGCGGAGGGCAGGGAAAGAACATGAATCATGTAACCATGGAAAGATGTTCTTAATCAATAAAAATTTTAAAAAATGATTATACCTAAGATCCCAATCCTAACTAAAAATTCCTAAAAAACAAACAAACCCTAAAAATATGCTTCAAGGGCAATGTCTTCTGCCAGGCCAAACATAAACTACTCTCCTACACTGACTATCAAAGAATATACCCACTATCTAACTACCTAAGTACACTGATCAATAACCAATAAGACTAAGGCCTTAAATCCATTTCTCTATGTCCCCAACTGTCAAAACTGCTAGTTTCAGAGAGAGAGAGTGAGAAATTGCTGCTCCTCTCCCCAGGGGAACCAAAGACAAAAAGTCTCTTTCACACTGAACACAACTCACCTACCTACTTCCAGCCACACCCTCAGGTCTTCAACTGACAAACTACACAGCAGGTGGGGCTTTTACTCAGAAATCTTTTAGCTCCTTTGCCTCTTAAAGATTAAAAAGGGGGGGATTTTTACCAGGAATGCAAGGATAGTTAAATATTAGGAAAACCATTCATATAATGGACGATATCAACAAGCAAACCAACAAAAATCACATGATTATCTCAATAAATGCTGAAAAACCCTTTGACAAAATACAACATCCATTCCTATTGAAAACATCAGAAAGTATAGAAATAGAAGGTTCTTTCCTAAAATAATAAACAGTATATATTTAAAACTATCAACAAGCATCATCTGCAATAGGAATAAATTAGAAGCTTTCCCAATAAGATCAGGCATGAAACAAAGATGGCCACTATCACCTCTATTATTTAATATTGTACTAGAAACACTAGCAGTAGCAATTATAGAAGAAAAAGAAATTGAAGGTATTAAAATAAGCAATGAGGAAACTAAGCTATCACTCTTTGCAGATGATATGATGGTCTACTTAAAAATCCTAGAGAATCAAATAAAAAGCTAATAGAAATTATCAACAACTTTAGCAAAGTTACATGAAACAAAATAAATGCACATAAATCATCAGCAATTCTATATATTTCCAACACACCACAGCAGCAAGAGGTAGAAAGA
>NW_025363293.1:0-2026 GCF_016433145.1 Gracilinanus agilis
TATAATATATGCCCAGCACATAGTAGATACTATATAAATGCTGTCATTATAATTATTATTAAAATGACAGAGCCACCTATTAAAATGCCACCTCATTTTAAGGCATTAATAGCTGTTTTAATTATGTTAAAACTATTTTTAATTAAAATTTTTATTTTATTTTATTTTTAAATTTTAAATTTTTAAAAATAAATTAAAAATAAACAGCTGTAATTATACATATTGTGACCTGTCTGTGACTCTCAGATTGACCTACAGAATATTTGGTTTCCCAAAGCATAAAAAGATGGTTTTAGTTTTTTTTCCCTTTTTTTCAACAAATAATTGTTGGGGGGCAGCTAGGTAGTCTAGGATGATAATTTGATTTATTCATTAGGATATCATGGATGACTGCTCAGAGAAGAGTGTAAGAGTGTTGCTGTAGGGATGGGGGAGAGGATGGGAGCTGGATAGAGCAAGAGATGGAGGCGGGAGTGTGAGTGAGGGTCTGTGGGGGACCCTTTAAGTGAATTAGAAGGGAAGGACAGGGGAGATGGGAGCCATGGAAGGCTTGAACATTTTTCTTAGAGATAGGAATAAGTCAGATTTGTTTGTGGAAGGTAGAAAGCGGAGAGTTTGGCAAGACCAAGAAAGAGAAGGAAGAATCGAAGGAATAAGGACCTGGAGAAGATGGCAGGAACGAGATAAGGAGGAAGGAAAGGAGAATGCATGAAGATCTAGGGAGTCGTCGGGTGAGGAAGGAGGAGGATTGAGAAAGTTTGCTGTTGACCGGGCTGGAGAAGACAAGAGGTGGAGCTGTTCTTTTGTTTATGTTCTCAAGAATAACTTCCAGCAGTGTAGCCAAAACTGGATGTTGCTCAGTAATGAAAAACATGATGTTGGAAAACCAGTGGATCTGAATAGTTTTGCCAACATTGTAAGACAAACACTTGATTCTCCTGCTTTCTGAGACTTTCTGTAGCCCTTTCCTTGGCATCCTGTATTTTTGTATATGAGCATATCTGCATATTTTCTATTAGACTGTAAACTCCACGCGGGCAGGCCTTGTAGCCCTCTCAGGGCCTGGAACAGCGGTCGGCATGCAGTAGGCGCCTCCTAAAAGTTGTAGTGTTTTATGGAGATTTGAAGGGAGCTTTAAAAACCAAGGTCACTCCAGAGATCACTCGCCTTCCCTGTTGTGTTCTCCAGGTTAGCTACTGCATTGTGAAACCTGGGCATCGCGGGAGGGAGTCAGGCCCATCTTTGGCTGCCATGTTTGGTGTGAGTGACCCACTGGCAGACCTAATGAGGCCAACCAAAGAAAGCTTTCGAGTGATTAGTTTGTAGTTGTGGACAGTTGCTTGGCAGGCTGTTACGAGGGACGACAGCACCAGCAGTGCTGTCCTGGGGCCTTTTGTAGTGTTGGGTAAAAATAAGCAATTACAACTGTCAGTGGTAGCTTTCTCATGTGTGGAATTGGAACTCTGGGAATCCTGACGGTCCGAGGCCCAGCAAGGTGGAGAGGACCCTCGGGCACACTTCAGAAAGGCCTAATCGAGACAAGAAATAATACCGTGGTCTGTTTTTTTTGGTTTTTTTGAGAAGCAAAATATAATCATAGGAAAAGTGGGGGTGGGGAGAAAACCAGACTTTTCTCTAGGAGTGTTTGGAAATTTGGGAACCTGCAAGTTACTGACTCCCCCCTCCCCACATTGGCCCAGTTCTTAGGTCCTTCCTTCCTTCCTTCCTTCCTTCCTTCCTTCCTTCCTTCCTTCCTTCCTCCCTCCCTCCCTCCCTCCCTCTCTGCCTTCCTCCCTCCCTCTGTCTGTCTCTCCATTTTTTAAAAAAGTTGCTGATTCCCAGAGACCTTTTAGGATTGTGTCCCCCAAAAAGTGTCTCCTCAGCAGTGGGATGCAAAGAGGAAATTGCTGGTGGTTGAGCCACAGTGATAGAATAATATTTTAACTAACTCAGAGTATAATCATGTCCACATAGCTCAGAACTACTTATTTTATGTCTGTTGACTTTTACACAAGCGTAGAAGTAG
>NW_025363294.1:0-3599 GCF_016433145.1 Gracilinanus agilis
CTTTCTTCCTTTCTTCCTTTCTTCCTTTCTTCCTTTCTTCCTTTCTTCCTTTCTTCCTTTCTTCCTTTCTTCCTTTCTTCCTTTCTTCCTTTCTTCCTTTCCTTCTGCCTTAGAATTAAAACTAAGTATTGGTTCCAAAGCAGAAGAGTGGTAAGGACTAGACAACTGGGGTTAAGTGACTTGAGTAGGTTCTCACAGCCAAGAGAAGTCTGAGGCCAGATTGGAACCCAGGTTCCTGTCTTCAGGATTGACACTCTATCCAGCTTCCTTTAGATTAGTGCTTCTTAAATTAGGTACTGAAAATTATGACATTTTCAAATAGTGTAGCTGCAAAGCTCTGAAAATTATGGGTGGCAGTGGGGTCAGTGAATTAAAGATTGTCTCATCAAAGGAAACAACTTCCTTTACTCCTAGGTATTTCTGTACTTCTTTTAGGGTTTCTCAGTACCTGGGAAGGTCAGAATAGTCTATTGGGCAGTGTCAAGAGGTTATTAGATTTTTTTCCTTTATAGATGAAGAGGTAAAAGCAAGGACAAGGTATGATGAAGTGCAGGGCATATGGGGAAGAAGGGGCCCTACAAGAATTCTTAGGAATGGTGGTAGTATCAGGACACTTACTCTAGAAGACAGACTGGAGTCTCCATGATGCAGTGCTATTGAATTGTATATCATTGAACTAGGGATGGGTATAGGGACTGAATTATTTTCCTGATAAATGGGAACTCCTAGGCGAGTCTCTTAACCAATATAGTTTGACTTCTTCTCTGCAACAGTCTTAGAGAGTTGTCTAGATGAGCAAGTTCAAGTTAAAAAATTTGTCCAGAGTCACACACCGAGTGACAAAAGGTGGACTTAAACTCAGGTCTTCTTGTCTTGCCAATCACTCTGCCTCTCATAATTTAATTAATTTTCTCTAATTTGGTTGAACAGAAATAATATTAACCTTGAGTCAGAAAGATTATTTGTATAAACTAGGTAACATCACTCAAGGATTTTGAGATCCTTAGAAACAAATAAAGGACAAATGTTTTAATTATAAAACTTCCACTATGGTAGCTCAAGTAAAAGTGGATGGAAATAAATCTCAGTATTCATTGCATTCAACAAACATTTCAGAGAATTTTTTACACCTTAAAAGAGTAGGGGTTCACAAGGTCATTTAGTCTAAGGGTTTTTGACCTCATTTTTTTTGGTAATGGATTCTTTTGGCTATCTGGTGAAGTCTATGAATCTTTTTTTCAGAATTGTTCAGTAGTTCAATCAAGTCTGACTCTTTGTGACCAGATGACCTTTATAGCTATCCACAGGGTTTTCTTGGCAAGGATATTGGAGTGACTTATCATTTCCTTCTCCATTGGATCCTTTTTGTTAGGTCACTAGAGGTTAAATTACTTTCTTAGAATCCACATAGTTAGGTAGTGTCTGAAACTGGATTTAAATTCAAGACTTCCTGACTCTGGGCCCAGTGCTCTTTACCAGTGAGATAAAGCAGGTTTTTCAGAATAATATTTTTGAATTCATAGGAGAAAATATATGAGATTACAAAGGTAATAAATTACATGGAAAAACAGTTATCAAATGTTTTTTAAAAAAACCAAATTCATCGCCCCTAGGTTATGAACACTTATCTAGTCTAATCCCTTCATTTGACATATATGGAGAAAACTGACTATCCCAGGACCTCATAGCTAGCTAGGGGCCAAAACAAGTTATCAAGTTTTCTAACTTGATGTCTATTTTCTTTCTATTACATCACAGCCTTCTTGATAGAGTTCTTCTTCAAGTTTTATCTGTGAGCTTATCTCTAGACAATATTGGGATGCTGAAGGCTACTTACATTCTATGGTCAGGTTGTCTCCTCATGCTGGATTGGTAACAACTATACCTCTTCTTTTATGATTAAGTGGAAAGAAATTTAAGAGGAAAATAAGAAAAGCCCAATATACTCATCTTCCTGCAACTGAAATCTACCTAAATCTATGTACTCTCAAATATTAAACTCTGGTCTTGTTGGAGACTCTTGTCTTCAGCTAGTTATTGAAAAGTGAGCATATCTTTGGCATCTAACACACATCAATGCATGGGAGCAAAAAGCAAAGGGAGGTTGTAATGATGAAGATTTCTTCTTTCTCTACAGAAAAGTTGGAGTTTTCCTAGAGAAATATACTTACCTAAATATATTTCAGAGAACAAAATATAAAAAAGAAATGGACTAGAAAGGAAAACTAGTCTTACCTTGACCCTTCTGTCCAGTGAAAAATATTAGATTATCTTGCAATGCAGAATTGTTGTTTGCCAGTTGGAATTTCAGATGGAATTCAAAGTAGAAACTAATATCTGGAATCCTTGAATAAGCCAGGAATGAAGTGTATCCAAAGGGATCTGTGCCATTGAAACTGGGCTTAGTAATATTAATAGCTGTGGAAAAAAATCCCAAACCAACAAGTTGAAATACATTTCTTATTTACTGACTTATAAACATAATATATAAACATAAATCTAAATATATATACATATATAAACATAAATCTAAATACACACACACACATATATATAAACATAAATCTTATAAACATAATCTAGAGTAGGAAGATATCTCAAAGGCCATCTATCTAGTCTAACTCCTTCCTTTTGCAGATGAAGAAACTGAGGACCAGGGAAATTATGTGCAGCTAGGTGTGGTAGTGGATGGAGTGCTGTGTCTGCACTCAGAAAGATCAGAGTTCAAATTTGGCATCAGATACTTTCTAGCTGTGTGTCTCTGTATAAATCTGTTTGCTTCAGTTTTCTCAATAGTAAAATGGGGAAAATAATCTCCCAGGATTGTTGTTAGAATTAAATGAGATAATATTTCTAAAGTTATTAGTACACTGCCTGCCACAGAGTAGGTATGAGATTAATGGTTATAATTATTATTATTATTACTTGATCAATGCCATGCAGGTAGAAAAACTCAGATGCAGGATTTGTACTTTAGAGCAAAATGGAGTGTGTGAAGTTTTTTTCATATACTGAAAACTAAATTTCAGTAATGTTGCTTTCCTTCCTAATATTATGCATTTTATTTGATATATTTAAAGCCACTATTCTGAGAAAGAGTCCTGTAAGATTAAAATTAATATCCAATAACTCCAAGTATCATATTTTATAAGTTTTTATTAATAATCACTTGAAGTAGAGGAAAAATATAGCCTGAGTAAAGACAAGTTTACAGAACCACGAAAACAGGAGAGGAGCACAAGAAGAGCTCAAGAAGGGGGGCTAACAGAAACTTATCTCCAAAATGTAAGGAAATAACATGAGGATGAAAGTGGGAAGCTGGGAAATGTAGTCCCAGGGCACAAAATTCTGATTACACAATCCCTAGGCTTCAATAAATTGCCAAAGTGGTCCATTACACAAAAAAGGTTAAGAATCATTGCTTTATAGCCAAGACATTTCTTACAGAGCCATTAAGTCCATTTTACTATTAGATTTGAGTTCCTTTAAGTGCCATTTGGCCCTCAAGTGACAGAGAATTTTTTAAAATCAGAAAGAAAATTCAATTTTTTATCATTAGATCCTATTACCTGACAGACCTTTCTAAAGAGTATTTTTTT
>NW_025363295.1:0-4421 GCF_016433145.1 Gracilinanus agilis
ATGTATATATATATATATATATATGCACACTCCATTCCCTTCCTATTCTCCTTTTCTGAGGGCAAACCAGATAGTGTCTGTTATAGTTATAATCAGCCACTCATTATCTTATGTCTGCAGTGCAATGATAGCATCTGGACTTTTATACCCGTGTCTAGGCTTGCTGTGTTCTAAAATTGCCTATAAAGTACTGCAAGATGTGTCTTCCTAAATCAGTGACCAATGAGGTCAAGGAAGTAATTGTGAGTAGAAATTAAAAGGGGCATTGCTGTTTCCAGTATCCCAATATTGACTTTCCTAACAGCTTCTATCACTTAAGCTGTGTGGACTCAGTTGACAAGATCCAACATGAAGATGATTTGGCACTTTCAGTGTGGTAGGAGATAACATTTCTCAGGGCAATACCAATTTGCTTCTTTTCAAATACAGAGAACAAGAGCTATGATTGCATGGAGACCAATAAATGAAAGACTACTGACAAAATGATTTAATACTGGCCGTGTAAAGTGTCAATTATTAAATGCTTCATACCCAGTGATAAGGACAGGAAAAGATGAATTACCACTTCAGTGACACATTAGAAAATACACTCAGCTGAGATGAGGAACCTGAATTGTCAAGTTAGAAATGACCCCATTAGAGTAGAAAGAATCACTGGAAAAAGAGAAACCACGAACATCGTGAGTTACTTTGAATGACAGTGTGAAAGGTTATCCTTGCTATTCCTGGCAGATTTAGTGAAGAACTCATCAGGTATTCTGATATCACACACCTATAAGATGATATGAAAGTTGTCTGGTGGTCTCTCTGACACCAAACATTTCTTCTTTACAGTTGTGGTGGTGATACTAAGGATCGTTTGACAAAACCCCAACAAAGTTCTATATTTTCCAAGAAAAATGAAGGAAATGTGGACATAAACATTTCCTTCCAAAATTCAGTGGCATGAATTTAATATTATTCAGGGAGAGAATCAATGTGCATCTAATTTTTCCCTATATGTATATTTTTAATATTGGAGAATAGATCCATATGGAGATCAGTATCTACTCTACAACTTTTAGTCTTAAAGAGTTGGTGGGCTAGTGAGAGATTAAGTGTATGGGGTGCATAGGGAAAACTAGCACCCCTAGTGTGAGTGCTTGCCCACAACTTTTTCAGGACTGCTCATCCTTTCTACCTTTCACTTTCTCTCTCATCTATGGCTCCCAGAAGTTCAGCAGAGGGTATAAACCATGCTGAGGGTAATCTCTGGGATAAACCCATTGGTGAGTTAGGGGGAGTCTGTCCCAAGCATGTGGACACTTCCCCTTGTATAATGGGTAGATGAGAATAAGTTGATCCAGCTACCATTAAGGTGGCTCAAGTTAGATTTTGTTCAGACATCAAAGATGTCACATTCCAGGCCATCACCAGTAGTAATGAACTGTCTTAATATTGGACTTCAATGGCTCTGGAAGAGAGCAAACCAGATGACACGGCATAACTCTATTTCATTTAAATTCAATTCAGGCCCACGTAAAGACCTCACCCCATTTATGGCAGTCCCAGTGATCCTCTTTGAAAATGAAGAATAAATGCCTCATGTAGAACCCACTTTTTGCCAGTATATCAGAGACAAGATTCGAATTGGTTCTTCTGGTCAGTCCTCTATCCACTATGCTGTGTTGCCTCTGTGTATAGATATAGATATCTGTATCTATGAAGATATACATTTTTTTCAAAAGAGTAAATGGCTCTATGAGCCTCCACTCCACTCAAGCTAGACACTGTTGCCTTACCAGGTCATTGCTGTGGACTTAAGTTATAAAAGGCTATGATCAGAGTGAAAATTTTGCTGCAAGTAGTGATAGATGTTTCCACTGTATTGACATCTAATAGTTTCACTGCTAAGCTATAAAGGGATCAGAGATATTGTGTGTAAAGGCAATGCCTTCAGTATTGACATTACAAATATGTGGAGTATTGGAATAAGTGAATTCTTATAAAGTAAGTTTCTGTAAACTCTTTCTTCCCTTGCATACTTCTCCCAATTTTGTCAGTCAGTGACAAATTTTAAAACATTTTAAGGGAGAAGGAAAATTTCTGTATAAAAAATCATGACATTTTGTGTGTGAGTATTTCATATGACAGAACAAAACAAATTTTCATTGAAATTCTTCATAGACCATAGCCTATTCCCATGTGAATTAACACATTTCCCTGCTTTTGAGTACCTGGTTCTTTACTTCACCTGAGCTCTATGGAAACAGTAAAATTTACTTTTGGCAGGATGTGTCATGTATATGTTATTTCTGTTGATCTCCAGCACCTAACACAAGAACAGGCTCACAGTTGGGGTAAATAAATGCTTCGCAAATTGACCTTAAATAAGTTACTGTAAATCTTACAACTTTACAGGTTTTGCCTAAAATTGAAAAAAAGGATAGTCCTTTTTTTTTTTACTAAAGATCACAAAAAAAAGAAAAATCTCACAAGTAAAATGTAGACAAAACAAAAAGTATAAACTTAATGTGAACAGCAAAAGTCTTTTAGTGTGCTTCCCCTACCCCCTTTTCTTTCTCCAGGGCAAAGAGTCCTTGCAAAGAATAGATACTTTCAGCTACCTAAATCAAAAATTGCCTGTGAATATAATATACATATGTATTTTCGTGTATTCAACACAGTTTAGCACATCTCCCTTTTGTTTCCTCCGGGAACAATAAGCCTGTCACATCTTAAGGTATTTTAAAATAGGTCGTGTTAGTCTACCCTATTAAATAGCAGCCATATTTCATTTTAGTGTATTTCAGTGATAGCTCTACATATCTTGGTCAACAATTCATTATGAAAAAGAGACTTAGAATATGTCTCCTTGTTCATTTGACAGCACAATATATCATGTTGCTGCATTGTATTATGGAAAGTCAAAAAATATGGAGCTTGAATCTAATTCATTTTTCCCTGTGTCTTTAGGCAGAGAACCAGAGGCACAGTGTGAGCACAGCAATGAAGTTCTGCCTCTCTGATCATTGAGCACCTCCAAACTATCCTCAAATAGTCTAAGAAAAATGTTGACTTTTGATAAATGAGAATTCTTCCCCATTTCACAGAAAGAAGCAGTTCCATGTCGAGTAAATAAAATTCCTTACATTACAGATTTGTACAACTCTGATCCCTGATCATATTAAGGAATATTTTATTATTTGTATGGTTTAAATTTACAGTGATCAATATTACATTTTAGGATCTTTTCTGAATAGCAACTCTTTTTTCCTATCCTATCAAATAAAATCCAGTATATTCTACTAAGATTTTATTATTTCTAATCTAAGATAAGCCTAATGCTAGGTGCAGGAACATGAAGAAAAGAAAAATTGTCCTTGCCCTCAAGAAGCTTATGGTGAACTAAGGAATATAGTATTTTTATAATATGTTAAGGTATCAACATAATAAACTTTTGACTGTAAAGGGAATCCCTTCCTCCCAAGGTTAACTTTCTGTCCATCTAAACCAGCCCATTAGCTTAGCTGGAATGTTCCAAACACAGAGACTTTGATTGGCTCTTGAGATGCACTAGACCAGCTCAAAGGAAAAGGAAGTGATGTAGAGAGAGAGAGAGAGGCTACAGGAATGAGACAGTAGAGGAGAGGAGTCTTTTCTCTGGAGGTTGGTGGCTCAAGCAGAAGACACTCTCATGGACTAAAATTAGGGTGGCAGGCTAGGGAATATTTTTTTCTATTCCCTTTCCTCATTCTTTCTTAGACTATACTTATATTAAAATTAAATTGTTAAGAGCTACTATCATCCTCATGATTTAAGGGTTAAATATTTTTATAAACAGCAACCACAATAATCTTTTTTAACTAATGTATTTGAAACCAATTTCTAAATATAACATTTAGCATATTACATTTGGAATAATATTAATTTTTCAATATTATAAGACAAACAATATTAGCAAATAGGGGAGACAAGTAAAGGCTATTCATAGATAATAGTGCAGGAATTAATTTTAAAGGTAGGATTTGAAAAGTCAGAGATAAAGAACTCCAAGTATATGGGAAAGAGCCTATACACAGTTGGGAGGATGATTGAAAGATGGAGTTTTTTGTTTGTTTGTTTGTTTGTTTTTGCTTAAAATATAGTCCCAACTCAAAGTTGTTAAGTATTAGTTTTTTTTACAGGATCAAATATTGAGAATCAGAAATAATCATAGATGCTATTAAGTCAAACCTCCTCATTTTATCAATGAGAAAACAGGCCCAAAGAGGTTAAATGATTTATACATAGTCTTATAAAAAGTGCATTTCTAATGCAGGATTTGAAATTCAATTCAAGGAACATTTATCAAGTATCTACTCTATGTAGGTATGCTAAAAGCTGAAAATACCAATAAGAAAGAGAAAGAGAGAGAGAGAGAGAGAGAGAGAGAGAGAGAG